>NC_134315.1:33627065-33927065 GCF_964195595.1 Calonectris borealis | reverse complement strand
CTTCCATCAGTCCCTGTAATGGTCCTGACTCCCTCACTCACATGTCCTTGAGCAGCCAGTAGTGTAATTTTAAAAGATGCTCTCTTTTTCCCCTGACAGAAATCTACCATTTTTTTTCCTAAAGATATTTCACTCATCAAACAAATTGATTCATGTTCACTTACTCAGGCAAAATTACTCCTAAATGAATATGAAATAGTGAACCTCTAGGAAGTAGCCATATCTTATGATATCCTCCATCAGTTGCTCAAACCTTCTAACCTGAAGATTTGTTTTACTTTATCTTGTCTTTTCCAAGCAATTGATAAAAGATACTCTGTCAAAGTTGTCAAGGTGAGAGGGATTCCAGGCTTAAGCAACATGAATGAGACAGTTGTTTGTTTTATATATAATTTATTTAATGTCTCCTATATTTATGAGTTGTTATGTTAAGTTAGATTGGATGGGATGGGTCTAAGTTCAGGGTGAATTCAGAGTTTACTGGAGTTATCACAAATAATATATGATGGATCTTGTGGGAATTTATTGTCAAACAAGTGTATAAAATTTTGCAGAGATTAAGAGGAATCATCAAAACTGAACAGAACTAATTTTCTTCTCAAAGGAGAACAATAGGCCTGGGAACCATTGGCTTCTGATTGATTATTTACTGCAGACATTTTCTTCTACAACTGTGGAGCATAATTTTAATAGTGATTTCAACATATACCCACCAGAACAGCTGAAAGGCTGGGTTTTATTCTTATTTTTTTAGTCCATCTGACATTTTCAGTAGACCTTCACAAACTTGGTTTGTACATCTAATCTCCAGCTTGTATCAGCATCAACATCATGTCAGCCCTTTCCCCATTGTCAAAAGGAATACTAGTCTCTAAAACATGAAGTCCTTTCACGAAACAGAAGGCTCAAGGGTGATAACCAAATACATTTTATAAGATCAAAATGTGAGTGTAGAGAGCAACATGAAAGGCTAGGGAGGATACTGTGAGCCAACTCCTGGTCATGTTTAATACATGATGTTTTTTAAATTGCTCTTGGATTTGAGTAGTGATTTTCATATGTTGCCATATAATCTCACTGTTACCACCTACACTACTAAGGACTGTATCAGAAAGGAAAGGTGAGATCCTTCTGTTTAGGAATAGCTCTCTGTCCAGCAAGGAGGATACTTTGTCTACAAAATTGTTCCATATTTCCATATCTTGCATTTATGCAATGGATTATTATTTCCTGTAACAAGTGCAAAGGAGAGTCTTCTACTGAATTATTTTCCAGAGCACTTTTTCTGGCTTATCAACATAATTTTTCATTTCTAAATTTGCACTCCAAAAGTACTTTCATACTTTCAGCGTGGGTCAAATATGAATATATAATTTATTATCCAAATATTAATAAAAATATTTAATGCTGTTTGGACCAAAAATGGATCAAATCAACTATTTCTGTATGTCCTTTCAGATAACTGAATACATAATGACTGAATAACTTTTTTACAAGTCCAGTGCCTGTCTAAAAGTAGATTCATGCAGTTGTTACCCTCATTGCCTATGGAATATCATGTGTGAATGCATCAAAAGTCTTGCAGATATAAGGTATCCCCCATCTGTTGCCTCTCTTCCACTGGGTCAGGAAATCAGGCTGGTTTGACCTTAGTGGTGTTATTCATTAGGATTGGTTTTCAACAGCTGGTTTGTATGTCTGAGTAAGGATTTCTTTAAGAAGCAGTGGCCCTTCCAGGGAATCAGCCATTGCTTTGGAGGTTCAGGGGAATCTGTCAGGATCCTGGGCTCCTTATTCACACTTTCAGTTAGTTGTACCTTGATCTATCCCTTACCCACCACATTTCCTTGCTGATTGCCCACAAAAAATGGTGGTGACTATTACTTGTAACTTCTCTTCAAACTGCTTACACAATTGGCAATTTTCTCCCCCTAAAAAGAGACTTGCCTGTAAATCTATCTCTGTCCTTTTGTGGACTAATGAAACCTCTCAGATCCTCTTTAGACTCTTCTCTGTGAGTTTGTTGAAGGCAATAACCTTAGGATTCAGAACTGAATTTCATTAAGCGCTAGGAACCTGAAGCTATCTTGACCTTATTTAGGTATTTTATTTTCTGTTCTTTTTCTATCTGTTGTCACAGCCAGGCCGAAGCTGGCAGCTAGGTTTTGTTGGTCTCAAAGGACATATCCCCTCCCTGTACCTCCCTACCCCCTCCAGCATCTGCACAGTTTTAATAAGAAAGCAGAATTAGAGATTAAAAAGATCATCTGGTTTATCTTTCTATAGATCACAGGCATGTCATCCACTTCCCCCTGTCTGGAGTCTTGTGTTTCATTAAAAGATAAGGTGCCAGAGAGTAGTGATACTCCTAGAGATGTGGGCTATCTGCAGAGGTATTGGATCATACATTGAAACTTGGCCTCTGACTCAACCTTCCCTTAGTACTGGTCAGCAGTACTGGTCTTCCCACTACCAAGGTGTGGGAAGAGAATAAACTTCTTTTCCATGAAACAAACTACGTGCATTTTGGGTATTTAAAATCCATATGAATGACTACCTTGCTAGCTCTATTGCCTGCTGTAACTCCACATCCTCTCTGGCATGGGAAAAAAGTATTGTTTGCTTAGCAGATTACTGTTTCCTGTATGTTTTTCCCCTATTTGCTCAACTTAAAAAGCATGGGAACATAAGCCAAAACTAGAATTTGATACCAGAAAATGTTTAAGGCTGAGATTAATAATTTAAATTAACAGTTTAAAATTATCAAACCTCCGGATAATTCTTTTCTGTAACATTGGCAGAGACATACACTGAGTGCCATTTTTAGCTCTTTTTGTGCAAAGTTTGCCTCATAGGATATTGAATTCATAAGGTGGCCGTCCTCCCAAATGTTCAGTGCATAGTTTATTTACAGGCATTTTAAAATTGGAAGCCATAAATAACATAATGACTATCAAGAATATGAAATGCAATTTCAGCTAAAATTTCAGTTATTGTAATTCCAGGAGTATTAAGGTCTGTTGCAATATAGCAAACAGTCAGAAAGTTCAGATTAAAATCCTAGGAGGACTAAGAAGAGAAATGTGCTGAAACTAGAGCTGGAAGTTTAGTGTGAAGTCTTGAGATTTATCAGTTATTAATACAGAGTATGAGCAATGAAAAGTTCATAAGGAAACAATAAGCTTTTTTCCAGCTGGAGACTCCTTGGGGTGAACTGCTCGTGAGTCTCTAAATATTATTGATGCTTGAAATGACAAATGTGCTTTAACATTGAGAGGTACCATCGGGACCAGAAAAAATGGCTTGGAATGGCTTTTGCTGTAAGTGCTGTTTCTGATCTAGTGTGTGCTCCTGCTGGATCCAAGAGGTCATGGAGCACTGGAGATCACAGAATCTTAAATAAACCACATGTTATTATCTCTAGCACTCTGCTTACCTGATTTTCCTCTTTTTGTATCTCTCTCTCCTAATACTCCATGAAATTCCAAACAGGCAGAATTAAAAATGAATGCTAAAACTGTGAAAAGAAATAAATGCAGTAGATATACAGCTTATGTATAGTAATAACTTTTCAAGATTACTTTTTCCTCATTCATAGAATAAATATTTTCCAAAAATACAGGGTTCAGAAGAGAAATTTAATGGGGGAACAATAGTTCAATTAAGACCACGAGTGAAAATGACTAATACAAGCATATGAAATCAACTTTAAGGTGGTTACAGAAAAGGCACAGAATGTTATTACCTTATTAAAAAAGGTGCCTGGAGGGGTTAGTCAATGAGCTGTTTTTTGACTGTCCACTGTCTTTCCAGACAATAACAGAAAATAGTATAAATTCTTCAAAAAAAATTACTATTATATTCTTCCTTTCTTTTGTGCTCTCAAGGACTAACTTCTATATATCTGTTTAAAAAAATTTCTAATGTTTATTACATTTATAAATCTATGAATTTACAGCCTTGCTGCCCTCCTGTTCCCAAAAAACAACAGATCTTTGTTATACTTACTATTTTCTAGGGATTTTCAATGGAATTCCAACAGTAGAATAAACTGAGTACTCAGTAGATAAGCGTTTCTTGAGAACAGATTTCCACATTGTCAGTGTGTGTTGGAAGACCTTGTTTTACTGAGTCTAGTCTTTCTGAAAGTAATGTCACAAAACAAATACCACTTCTATTTATCAATTCCCAGGGCATGCACCATCAAAATACACAGAAGGACTAGGGTCTCCTGACTTATGCCAGGTTATACTAAAACTATGCAGAGACTGGAGGATGAAAGCAGCAGTATTAGTCAAATTGAGACAAAGGATCATTAAGGAAATCATTTACAGAAATGGGCATCTCTAGCCTATTACCCACAAATTACTGCTAAGCACTCAACAGCTCTCTGTGAAAAGAAGGCAAATCACTCACATGGATTTTTAGGAACAATTAATCTTTAGATCTTCAACAAAATTAGGTAAACCAAGAAGGCTGTGCTGCTTAAGATGAAAGACGTGAAAAATACCCAATTTTTCTTTTTCTTTTGTCCCGCATTAGATTTTTTTTCCATGGGGAAATAGTTTTGCAAAATGTCCAGTTTTATGAGACAATCTGTCTACCCAATACTATTTCCATTGCCTGCAAAAATGAATCTTGCATAGTTTTGGTATACTTAGCTATGTTATAACTTTTGTTGTAGGGGAGAAAATATTTAAATAGATACAAGGTACATTTAATTTTTGAATATGGCTAGTCTTTCAGATTTGGCTTGTTTCTCAAACTGTATTAACTACTTCTCTTAAGATGTGGACAAAAAGTTTAGATACGCCTTATGCCTTCCTGAAATGGCATAAAGAAAACTGTGACCATGGTTCCGCTTAATGAAACTAAAATAAGTATAATGTGTTGGATGCTGGTAAAAACCTACATGAGGCTGGCATCTGATTTCTAATACGTAGTTACAAAATGTTTTTTCCCAAATTTTTATACTTGTTTTCTTTTGGCTTTTTCTTACAGAACAATACAATGGGAACTCCAATTTGAATATCTTTTAAATAAACTCATTAATCAGGAAAATTCACAGGAATAGCTTCACTAACCGGGGAAAAAGAAATTGAGGAAACCACTCATTTTTGTACCCAGGTTTGTATGTAAACAAAAAAAATGCCTGTTAATGTATGTGGGAGACTTTATTCGTGTTGCGAGTGTCTAGCAATCGTGGTTTTCAGCTATGGTAGATAATGCATACTCAAATAACTTTCACCGGATGATATTCGTAGAGCTTATAGGAAAGTTTTTCCTGGATCCACAGATTTTAAGACTTTTGTACCGCACCAAAAACATGTGTGAAGAAAGCTCATAAATCACAAGAGCAAAGGAAAGAAGAATTTCTGAGGGTTCATAGTCTGTGGGAGTTTTTTAAAGCATCAGGTGTGTCACAGATCATCAAACTTTCTCAACGTTTTCACAGAAAAATGCATGTGTGAGCATCATGCAATGTGTACTCAGTGAATTCAGTCTTTCTGGGGTATGCATACGTTCTGTGCCCAAAGCTTACTAATCTTTAGTGAATTTGATGTCACAGATTTGTTTGACTTGCTCCGAATAAACATATTGGCTGGACTGTGTATACTAGTCCAAATATATATACGGTGCTTGAATCAGCACATTAGCTCTACAGTTGATGTGCTTAGAAAGAGGTACGTAGAGAAAAGCTGAAGAATTTCACTAAATTTAACATTTAAGCACTGAGTGGCACAATAAGAGTAGTTTCGTACTCTGCCAGCTATCCTTCAATATTTCCTCAAATAACTAACTAAATAAAATATACCAACAGCTTAAAGGTTGCTGCACATGCTGAAATAATGCTCTGTCTATTTTGCTAATTTTTCTGTTCATGGTCTCATTCACTTGTTTCCCTTACACTCTGTTATATTTTTTGTTTTTAATTTTGTTTTATTGTCATTCACTACTTCATTTGCTATTTCCCAACAGCATTTAGGTTCTTCTTCCATAGTCTTAGAGAAGACTTCACTTAAATCCATTTGACTCTGAAGTGACTATACTAATCCCTCCTTAAATTTATCTCAAAGTCCTTGAACAAACTATTTCTCTGTTTTTTCAAGATTTTCTTCTCAAATTTCTAAATCTGTTTCAGCATAGTTCCTGACCTCTCCACTCTACTGACAACAATATTACTAAATCCTGTTGTTCTGACAATGCAGTTCATCAGGATTAACATAACTTTTCAAAAAAATTTTTTGAGTAGGTCTCTGGAACGTAGCATCTGGATTAGAGTCACCACAGAGAAACAAGATTAGAAACACCAGTGTATCATTTAATGCTGGTGGACAGCATATGGCATATCCATTTTATTTTGAAATGGTTGGAAAAATACAAAAGATATCACTTCCCAAATCAGGGGTATATAGAGTGGTTAGTAGTGATTTTTCTTCATCAAGCTAAGCCAACCAAATTCCGTCAGATTTTTTTAAAAACTGGAAACAGTTTATTTGCCTGTTGTGTCTTCAGGTATAGGCATCTAATAGTTGTTTGGCTTGAATCTTGTCAAAGAAATGTATGAAAGTAGACAATGTCTCTTAACCTCTGTGGTTTTTTTTTTTTTTTTTCCCCAGGGAATACTCCAACTTCTTGGAGTCTTATTTACTGTTAGTCTGTCTAGGCTAAAGCCTTAGGTGAATTAACTTTGCAATCTAGTTGGGTCTCCAAAAGTTAGGAAGAGTGGGATGAATGCACCGTCTATTTTTCCTGGAAAACCAAGGATTATTGTTGTACCCCATGAAATAGATCACTGTACTTATAAAAGCTCTTACAGCTTAGCATGTGTTTAATGGCCCCAGACACATCTGTGATTTTCACTATCTGTTTAAATCAGTTCAGGATCAGGCATGCTCTGGGAAAAGTGTCACCTGTATTTTTGTACTTACATAGTATGAATGTTAAGCAGTTTGCATCCTTTCTGTGCTAACCTTTTGCAATATTTTCCTTTGAACACCTTTTAAAATGAGCATTGCCAAAGTTTATAATAGGGGGTGAAAATATTAACTTGATCACATGTGATTTCCTCCAGCCCTCATCTGATCTTTCATGTTTGGGAGGTTTTAAATGGAGTCTCTTGCTATTTCTGTCCAGTGGTAATTTGTGTGAATAATTTTGTTGGTCTGGTTTTCTGCAGCTTACGTTATGTCGGTATTACCTACTTTCTTGTGCTTGTGACATAGCGGGTTTTTCCTCAGATACTTTCCTGGTCTTGTTTTATTTTCTCAGATCACCTCATGGTTTCCCTTTCATGAGATAATCTATGTTTGTGTTTTGCTCATCTCCAGATCCCAGATGAAGGGTTATACATATACATATCAATACATTTATCAAGAACATTGAAGTTATCTTAATTTTGAAAAATGGTTGTTCTACTGATGTCAGTAAATCTTTACCTCATTGTAAGGTAGAGTAGAATAAAATATCTTTTTTTTTTTTTTTGATGGCACTGAGGTAGAATATTCTGTTTATTCATTGTTTCCATCTATGTGACAGTTCTCATAATTGCAAAATAAAGTATTCAGAGGGAGTACCTGATCTTAGTTGCTTCTGTTGATGATTTCTGACTATGCATTGAACACTTAAATATGTAGTAGGCTAACAATATGACTATTTACTTCAAAAACTTGGAGAATACATTTCCAAATGTCTACCTCTGAATGTCAGCCACTGCTCCAATGGATATTCAAGGATTTCATATAATTATTTTGTCATCCCTATCATGAGTGGATATGGGAAACTGTTTGCAATTAGGTTGCTCTTACAGCATTCGAATAGATAATATAACACATAGTGATGTTGTATTTGTGAAGATTGAGGATACAGGCAAAACAAAGTCTGCACGGAAAGGTACCTCTGGCTACACATCCCATCTATCATTTTGTATGTTTCTTTATTCTTGATATAATGGACTTTCAGAATACACTACTGGACAGAAAAATTTCTAAAAAATTTTTTTTTTGCTAGCATCACTAATCAGCTCTCAAGATAGATTTTTATTTTTCAAGCCTTGAGAATTATTTGGTAATGAACTTACCAGCTGTAAATTTAAATGAGCGAATTGCTTTGCACCAATAAATTCATGCCTTTTTTTTTTTTTAATAAAGCATAACTATTAACTTTTTGAAAGTAATCACAACCCATGAAGGCTCAGTGAGCTCTAACATGAAGGAAGAAATGTATTTGATTTCTCCTTAAGTATATTTGAAACAGTCCAGTAAAATTCACAGTAAGGTTATCTACAGATCCAAATACTTTTTCACAGTATTGAGGCAGAATGTCAGTACTTTAAAGACTACTTGATGTAGCATCCACTGCATCCCTACCTATTTAAAATAGAAGAATAAGCTTTTCTTCCAGTCTGCATTTGTTTGGTTACATATTCTGGACTTTTGATATTATAATAGGGTTGTTAGGAAATATTCTCCAATATTTGAACTTAGAATATGACTGTCATCAGAGTAAAATGTGATAAAACCAGTATTGAGATTTTCCCATGTGCTGCATGTTGGTGTTAATTAAAATGAGATACTCATGCAGTCAGCAGTAAGTAGTTTAATTCTGTTTCCTGCTAAACTTTTGTTTCCTACTAAGCCATGAATACTCTGCAGGCTGAATGTGTTTTCAGTGCTTCCTGATATTGTACTTTTCTGGGACTAGTTCTTTAAAATAACCATTGAAAGATGGATGAATTCCACAACATATCTTTTTCCCTTATATTTTGCTGGCTAGCAGTGAATATGAAATCTGCAGTAATAGTACAAATATTGCCAGTGCTCAATATTTACAAATGGTGAGTTTTCTTTTGTGAGGCTTATGTACCTTCCAGCAATGGTAGGTCTGCATGGAGTTCTTGAGAAATGTGTGTTAAAAATAGAAAAGTACATTTAGTAGTTCATTGATTGCTTAAAATAGGGAAACACATTACAGCTTGTGCTGATGAATGGGGGTGGTGCATAAAATGTCAGTTATCCAGACCATTTCACAGTCCAGCTAAACTTAACTTCCTTAAACTAATTTATTGAAAGGGGCACACTTATTTTACTGTTCTGTATTTTGTTGCTTGGCCAGTTTAAAACAAAAAAAAAATCTGCAGTCATTGCAGCTCTTTGGCATGTATTGCAGATAATAGAAGCCAATTGACAAAAATATCTACCTCAAGTCTTAACCACCAAGTAATTTTTCTCAATTATTTCTTTGGCAAGATAAATATGTTTTTGTATGCAAAACTTGGTGTATTTATCTCTGTAAATACAGTACATCAGTAAGATTTTAATTAAGGAGTTCTCTGGTTATCTCTTCAGCAATCTGTTTTGGAATAGGATTGTAACTGCTAGGTAATGAAGACTCTGTTTGTGACATTTCAACTCTAATTTAAAGTCAATGTTCATGTCTCAATCTTTGGCCTTTTCCTCTCCCAGAATTTACCATCAGAAAGCTTACGACAAGTCTTTTAGATGATAACTTCATAATAAATTTTTGACTTGTCAGTTCTGATAATGATAAATGTAAGCTCTTGGAGATTAGATTATAGCAACAGAGAAAGTTGGTGAACTGGTATTTCTCATGGAGGAAAAAAATCCATATATTTATTAAATAATAAAAACATTATCAAAATACTCTCAGATTTTTTTTATTTGTGTAAAAATAAATAAGTGCAAGGTATATTTTACTATATTTAATATATAACTACATGTAAATAGTAATTTAAATTAACTTTTAAAATTTTTATTAAATCACATAACAAATATACGGGTAGAATATAAAGGTAAAATTTCAGCGACTTCTATAAACTTTTTTTTAATCAGTAGTGACATACACAAAGGATACTATGAGGACTTCACAGTAAAAATAAATGCATTCTTTCTTTTGGTAATCAGTACTTATGTGCTCTGGACCATACTAAATAGCAGTGAATAAAAATGAAGGTCATCTTTTTCTCAGGACACTTTGAAAAGTGATCTGAGAACTCCAAACCAGTGATGTAGCTCTGAGGGAGTCAATGGTGTTAAAACTACCAAGCACATGAATTGCATATCCATTTTGAATCTCTATTTATACCACAGAGGTGATCTGCAGTGCTCTTATAAATCCTGTTATCAGCACTACTAACAATATATCACATTGATGGGGTTGCAGCTTAAATGCTTGAATTTGTACTTCAAGTTGTGACTTCATTCAGGATAAGTTATAACCCAACTAATCGCCTCTTCTCTTTGACATAATTTTTCAAACTCTGAATGAAAATGCTTATCTTCTTGTAACTGAACTAATGCTTGGATGGGTCAAAAAAAAAAAAAAAGAAAACAGCTCATAGTGTATATCAGCTCAGACGATGACTTTATATGCTGCTGAAAGATAGTGAATCCAGGCAGAAGTTTTTAAAAATCAGTTTCAGTATTGTTCCTTCCATTGTCTGCCTCTTAATCTAATTTGCTTTTTGCTGCCAAGAGCAGTACTTTTATGTTTGTTTAGACACTGTTCCCAGAAGAGCCCTACCCTCCGAAACCTTTTTTAACATATAAACTTTACAAGGCAAGACAGATTGTTACAAGGGAAATCATCAACAACTGTAATTTTTCTGTAGTTCCTTGGTATCCGATCAATGTAGCAATTATTCAAAGTCAGCACAACGCAGAGTTGTGGCTCTATGTACATACCTGTGTTGACTTAGGAGTGCGTGAGCCCCAGAACAATAAACCAAAAGTATATATAGCTAATGAAGTATATAAAATGGGTATCAAAAGACATGGTCCTACATTCTAATGCTGCTCCTCATCCATCAGGTCATCTTGTGTAAATTCTCACAACCGTATGCAAACTGTTTTTCTTCTCATTTTTTCTATTTTACTCCAAACCTTTGCAGAGGATTAGTGACTTTCCTGGTCTATCATGTGTAGCTTTAATTTTGATCATTGCTGAAAACTTTCTGTAATATAATATTATCGTTGATTTTATGTCAATAAACTAATATTAAATTGCTCATGATGTTAAATATGCACTTAAAGTTTTTTATTTATTTAATTTCTTTTAGAACTTTTGGCCTTTAACTGTGTTTTACGAGTTACTTCTACTGGGTACTTCATTTCCTAAGAAAAAGACCTTTTAAGGGCAATTTCCTATCCAAAAGGATTTTTGATCTAAAAAAATATTTCAGAGTATTTTCTTATTAAGCATGTCTTGAGATAATGCTACTCTGCAAAAATCTCTTTTTACCTCTGAGTGAAAAATCTTTAAAGTAACTGTCGTACTGCAGTGATGTCTCATTATTTGTTGTATGAGAAGAAAAACTATTTCTTTGCAATGAATAGATTCTTATAGTAATCACCAATGGTAGGAGAACAACTACTCGGCTTCTTATGGCATCATGTTGCAAGATGGAAGTGTTTCTTAATTTCTTCTTGCACATTTTAGTTACTGCCTGATGTTGCTGTACCTCAGAATAAATGTTTCTGCTACTAATGGAAACACTAACAAAAGTGGACTCAATTTCCCTGACTCAAGTTATCTATACCAGTCTCTTAAAATTATGCATTGAATTCCTTATCATATGTCTTACGCTTTGGAAGAAGTTTATATATCTTGCTCTAATTAACATTGATCTTGTTCCTGATGTACTGAACTCTCTGTGGAGTTCATAGTCTCTTGAGCTCTGTCCAGGGAATTAGAGGTGTACATAGTCCGATTAAATATTTAAACAGACCCTTAAGAATATATTTTCTCCTAATTCCCTGGCTACAAATTGGAGTTTAGTCTTGACTTAAAGAAGATAATATGGAAAAGATGTACTGTGAAAGAGAATACCGTATCTTTTCCAATTTTTATTCTCTGAGATCCCATGATCTCAGGATAGAATCAAGGAGTCTAAGTCTTCCATTATAAATTTCCATTCTGGATAAATGTAGTCAGCATAAATTGTGAAAGAACCAAATGTGTCAGTACGACTATATGCAATAATACATATATATGTAAAAAACCCTCTCTTGCTTTGAAGTGTATGCTGACTTATGCTTCTATTGCATAGAAACATGGATGCAGAGAGGAAAACACAGGGAAATCAATGAGCTACCCTCAATCAGCTTGATGGGTGCTGATGCTAGGATGTGGAATGATGAGAGGTAACACATTAAGACAAGTAGGGTGTAAATATTTTTGTCAAGTGGGTTTCTGTTATTTACATTAAGTGCCAAAGAGAATGTTCAGAATAGTACATGGAACTTCTTTTTCTCTAAATGTTTTCTGGTTAATTGCACAAAGCCAACATTTATGTTCAATTGCATAAGTAAAAGTATACTGCAGGTTATTCAGTGTGGTGGGTTGACTCTGGCTGGACACCAAGTGCCCACCGAAGCCGCTCTATCACTCCTCCCCACTCTCCTGGACAGGGGAGAGAAAATATAACAAAAGGCTTGTGGGTCGAGCTGAGGACAGGGAGATCACTTACCAATTACTGACAGGGGCAAAACAGACTCAATGTGGGGAAATTAGTTTAATTTATTACCAATCAAATCAGAGTAGGATAATGAGAAATAAAACCAAATTTCAAAAACAACTTCCTTCCACCCCTCCCTTCTTCCTGGGCTCAACTTCACTCCCAATTTTCTTTACCTCCTCCCCTGACCGCGGTGCAGGGGGACGGGGAATGGGGGTTGCTGTCAGTTTATCACACGTTGTCTCTGCCGCTCCTTCCTCCTCAGGCGGAGGACTCCTCACACTCTTCCCCTGCTCCAGTGTGGGGTCCCTCCCACAGGACACAGTCCTCCATGCACTTCTCCAACGTGAGTCCTTTCCACGGGGTGCAGTCCTTCAGGAACAGACTGCTCCAGCATGGGTCCCCCATGGGGTCACAAGTCCTGCCAGCAAACCTGCTCCAGCGTGGGTTCCTCTCCCCAAGGGTTGACAGTTTCTGCCAGGAGCCTGCTCCGGTGTGGGCTTCCCATGGGGTCACAGTCTCCTTCGGGGTGCATCCACCTGCTCCGATGTTGGGTCCTCCACGGGCTACAGGTGGATATCTGCTCCACTGTGGACCTCAATGGGCTGCAGAGGGACAGCCTGCCTCACAATGGGCTGCAGGGGAATCTCTGCTCCAGTGCCTGGAGCATCTCCTCCCCCTCCTTCTTCACTGACCTTGGTGTCTGCAGAGTTGTTTCCCTTGCATGTTCTCACTCCTCTCTCTGGCTGCAATTGATGTTGTGCAGCAGATTTTTTTCCCCCTTAAATACGTTATCACAGAGGCACTACCACCATTGCTGATGGGCTCGGCCTTGGCCAGCAGCAGGTCCATCTTGAAGCCAATTGGCATTGGCTCTATCAGACGTAGGGGAAGCTTCTAGCAGCTTCTCACAGAAGCCACCTCTGTAGCCCCCCTGCTATCTTGCCACACAAACCCAATACGTGCAGGAATAGAAGGAATATTACAGTGATCTAGGCATACCTCTAAACGAAGCTATATCGCTTCACTAATGAGGATTGTGTCCATGTTGCCACTACAAATTCTCATTTCTGTGGGGAAAGTGAAGTTAGCCCATTGGAAAACAGGTTAAGACAAGACTCAAAGATGCTGAACATTGCCAGTGAACAGTGAAGTTTTGCATTGCTTGTAAAATGGACTCTGCAGCTCTGTGGTAGGTGGTCAAGCTTCTTAGGCAGTGAGTGAGTGTGGGGGTCAGTTAGATACCATAGGATGTGAATCATAATGGTCAGTATGCTGAACAGGTTGATGTCTAACATGCTAAATATAGGCAGGAAAAATTGATGCAAGATGCATTGTATACCTTTTTGGGCATCCAGCTTGAGGATGAAGAGAGTTAACTCAGATTTTTCAGGGCAGACCCTTCTCCAGGATTTGTGCACCAAGACCCTTTTCAGACCTTGGGTATCCAGGTGATGTGCGTCCATCCTTTCATTTATACATTGCTGTGGAATTTGCATTTTTTCCTATCGTAGCCTCCACATGTTCTTTTGTCTGACAATGTTCAAGCCAGCCTTTCCTAATCACCAAGGTTTAGTTTGTTCTAGAAGGAGAGAACTTTTTGTCTTTTAGTTACTTCCACTGAAGTTGTTCAGTTTTGCATACAATTACAAGAGGACTGCTAAGTTGAAAGAAATGCTTGGGTCACTAAGTGCAGATCTATAGATCTCTTGCGTTGTAGCCACAGCCACCTCACACTATCACTTGAAGTGGTTCAGCCTCCATCTCAAATCTCATTCAGGTTTTTGATCTAAGAACCTCTATAGAAGTTCCAGCACCTTACTTGTCTGATGCTTGCAAAGTATTAAACATCTAGCCAAAGTATATTTTGCAAACTGGACAAAGCAGAGGAAGTGAAGAGTGGATCTTTAGCTGTGCTGTGTTTAAGGCTTGGACTTCTATAGGAGTGCAATAGCATACTCTGAGTAGGCCAGGGCTTAGGGCCATAGGGTAGATCTGGTTTTGAGATCCCAGAAACTGTTGGTGTGAAACTGATATGAAGCTGCTCAGTGCTAACTCTCCTAATATGCTGCTGGACATGATGCAAACAAACATGCAGGTGAGACATGTTGAACTTAAGTGGTCCTGGGTAACCTGCTCTAGCTGACCCTGCTTGAGCTGGGAGGGTGGATGAGATATTTTCAAGAGGTCCCTTCCAACCTAAATGATTGTGTGGTTGTTCTTCTAAACAAATACACGAAGACAGTTTGTCAACATCTATTTTAGCATGGGGTGAATCTTCCTCCAAAAAGACTTGCCTCAGAATTCCTGCAAATACTAGATTAGATATCTAACTCTGAGACAAAT
Organism: Calonectris borealis; assembly: GCF_964195595.1. Lineage (NCBI taxonomy): Eukaryota > Metazoa > Chordata > Aves > Procellariiformes > Procellariidae > Calonectris > Calonectris borealis. The sequence goes on along the minus strand of NC_134315.1, from coordinate 33,912,244 downwards.
ACCATGTCAGAGAAGTATGCTGATTAAACGTAAGTGTTTGAGGGACTGTGGTCTTTTAGATGTTAGCACTTACATTTCGTTTTGTGAAGGAAGGGGTCTTCTGCTTTCAATGTTTTGTTCTAAAGGCAGAATAAATTGGAGCTGCTGTTATTTCTGCAGAGTAAAAAGCTGTTTTGGCTCTTCTACTGTACTTTTAACTCAGTGTTTTTTATTTTAAAATATTTTACTGGCTGCTACTTTGTAATATATACTGCAGCCCTTAGGTAACTGAAGGATAACAGAGAAAATGATCTATTAGACTGAGAAATATTACTACTATACAAAGGCAACCAGCTGGTTTAAATAAGTGTATGATGTTACTTAGGAGGCAAACTTTCATTATATGTATAATGATAGCAAAAGATCCATTATAGACTTGTGGGTTAATGAAGTATATGCGAATAATTCTATTACTAGGCTGCAACCCAGTAGACCGCTCAGTCTTCACTAAAGGTAACATTACAGTGGTAATGGCAGAGATGAGTGAATTAGACAAAAGAGAGATTGACTCATGTTTTCAGTCCATTTTTGAATCAAACTTTGAATAATGCCTTACTTTACTGTTAAAAATGACCAAATGTCTCTCTCTCTGGTGGGAATATTAAAATCTATGCCCCCTTTATTTTCAGTATCCTTTCCACATTCGATGATCTTAGGTTGTAATGATGACATAGAGGACTGCATTAACTAATGATAAAACAGGTACCTATTATCTCTGTGGAACGTTAACTGAAATCAGAAACATGGTCTCCTCATAGGCTCTCGGGTTTGGGTTCTTTTAAAATGGTCTTCCAGGGCTGCAACAGAAGGTGGTAAGTCCAGGATTTCGCTTCCAAAGTTGTTACAGTATACCAGTCTCTCTCTCTAAAATTTTGAGTCTCTGAGTTTATCTGGTTCTCAGATAAATAACAGTACCCTAATGGATTCTTTAAAGGGATGGCAAAGGAACATAAGAATAGAGAAACTGGCACTATGAGCCTTACTTCTTGTATAAGCCTTTCCTCTTCTCCCATTGTTCCAAACTTTCTCGCCCTGGTAGATATATAAATGATGCTAAACCCTATCATGAAGATTAATCTGACTAGATGATTTCTCAACCCTGTAACAGAAGGCAGCTTCTGAAAGATACTGATAACATTAGGAAGGTGATGGCAAGATGGATGAACTGAGTTAAATACAGAGGCTTATTATGAGAAACTTCATCAAAACCTCTATAAACCATAGTCTACCCTCATGTGATAAAGCTCAAAGTAATTGTGAAGTTGTACAGGACTCTTGAAAAATGAGAGTTGTAAGTGAATACACTGTGCTTTTAGTGATTTTGCTATCTAGTTCTTCATAGCTGTTGATATCAGGTTTCACTATGGCCCAGTTAAAGATAATAGAAGAGTCATTTTCTTTAGTGACTTTTTAAGATTATTTTTTAATTTAAATATTAGCATTTATCCTCTGCTCTACCCAATATGACAAACTTAAAAGGTGTTGAAAAAAGTGAAACACAATAAAAGAGCAATCCCACATGTGAAGGCATTCAGATATTAAAATATAGCTTGAAAGAGACAGAAAATTATATCAAATGTTAAGAAATATATCGCACTCCAAAACTGAATGGAAGCCATGAAGTTTTAATTGCTCATGTCTAGGAAAAGAAATGAAGAGAAACTATTAAGGCTAGAAATAGCAATGGACTGTCATAAAGGTCCTAAGTATTTAGAGGTTCATCATGAGGTCCTTAAAACGGAATATGCCTCAAATTTCAGAGGTGACTTTGAACTAAAGTCAAGCAGAAACCTTTTCTAGCAAAGCAATATGCAGTATGCCTTTGTACTTGCATTTACTACTGTAATTTTTATTTTTCTGTTTTGGGGGTCTTGTTTTTAAGTTAGATGACTTCACATTTTGGAGGCAATTTGTTAGAACTGAAAGGAGCAGGAAGTATTACTAAAATGCCTTTAGCAAACAACACACAGCAGGTGACGATAATCCATCCATCCATTCATCATTTCAATACCATGTCTAATGGTATTGTCTAGCTCTTCAAACTGTTTGACAAGCAAACAATATATCAGCTTCTCAGCCTAGGCACTTTCAAAGAAAATTTTCTAACCCCATAAGCTATATCCGTAGTGGAAAATCGTCAGATTCATTAACATTTCTGTCATGATTTTGAGGCAATAAGGGTTGCAGAAAAGAACTAGAAACATGTTTTAGCTGCTGTTTTGCAAGCAGTCATTTTAAGAAGGCCCCTTCATATGTATTTTTTAATTCACAATTTTTTCAAGAAAATAACACCTAAAAAGCAAATTGTCTGCAACTTGAAATGGGAGTGTCGTTGTTTTTGCTTATAATTGAGAAAGTGACTTATTTTTGGTCACTTTTGTTTGCCAAAGCATCGAGAGAGAGCTAATGTCTACTTCATCTGAAGAACAAACAATGACATGGTATTACTAGAAGAATCAATGAACCACCACGAAGGCTATTACATTGAGTCTGTTGGTATTGATTTTTGAGAGGAGATGCACCTTACAAGTACTAGGGAACGGTGTCAATTGTATTGATAAGGAGAGCAGTACAGTATCTTAGTCATATGACCCAGAGAATTCACCAGCTCCCAGAAATGTGAACTGTAATCTATATCTTTATTAAACTTTTAATTATTGTCTTAGTGACAGCTTTATAGATTCATTTTTACACCTTTGTAACTTTTGTTCGTAGCTTCTTATAACTAAAAACTGCTTACTTAGTGTCTAGCATATAGAGACCTTAGGTGTGTGTAACCTGTTTCTGCAGCTTCCATCCTTCTTTCAGGGAGAAGAAATAGGACCCTTTGGCAATCCTATTGACAGGTCTCATGTGCCACTGTATGGTCTCATGTGCCACTGTAAGCGAACTGATTTTGCACATTGAAATTTTTGCCCAGCTAGAGATGAGGTTCATCCTCAATTCTGTATATCAATTTCCTGCCCTTGTGAAAGAAATCAGTGAAATCACATCAGTCTATTACAGAAAAGAGGACTTGAAACAGAGACCTTGCTCAAAGGCAGGATGAACTGTATTTATGATAGAAGTGTATTTGTCCAACTTCCTCCTGAAAATATCTAGTGATGCAAATTCCACAGTCTGTTCCAATATGTAATTTTCCTTACTACTGAAAAGCTTTTTGTTACTATTGAAAAGCTTTAAATATCTAACTAAACCTTCCTCCCTACAGTTTAATGGAAGAGTTTCTCTACTCTGATTTCTCATGCTTGCATATCTGAAAACCACTATTAAGTTCGTATCTTCAAAGAGAGCTTAGTCTTCTGTAACTAAAATTTCCAAATTCTTTCAGTCTGTTCTCATAGGTTATATATTCTGCATCACTGATCATTCTCACCACTCATCTGTCCTACCACCGCTTGATTTGTATCCTTCAGTTGCTGTGGCCAGACTGGAAACTGTGTTACTCTATGCTTGTAACCCTTCAGCTGGATAGTAGGAGAGTTATTTCACACTTTAAAATGATGTTTCTATTTGTGTGTATGTATTTTAGCAGCCTGATGTTCTTGATTCATGATCACATTGTGATTCACTGTATCTCCCTTGCTTCCACAGGGCGTGGTGTGGAATTTTGCCTCTGTCCTTAGTAAACTGCATTTTCTTCCAAGTACCTTTTCCCAGTATATTGTCTGGTTTGAATCGTAATTGATCCTGTTGTCTGATGTGCTTGCTGCTGCTTTCAGCTTGCAAATTTAATGCATGTACTCTCCCATCCAAATCATTAAAGAACATGTTGAATAGTACCAGAAACAGGACAGACTCCTGCAAAACCTTGCTTTGTGTGTTCCCTTGTTTGACAGTGAACTAGTGATGACTCTTCCTGGGCAATGTTTTTATTCCAACTATTTTACCCTATCTTATTGTATGAGCATGTTATGTTAAACAAATGTCAAAAACCTGGATAAATCCAAAACACCTTCCTCCTACTGCATCTGCCCTCTACCAAATCCTCTAACTCTCCTACAGAAAGAAATAAGATCAGTTGAACAGATTTTATCTTTGATAGAGCCCATCACTCTTTTCCTTCTATGTGCTCACAAATTATTTTTAGATTTTTTTGAAATATTTTTCCAACTGATCTGTAATTCGCTTGCTCTTACCCACTTCTGTTGCTTTTTAAGGGTAGCCCGAGTCATTTTCTGATCTTCTGGACCCTTCTTGCCCTGTACTAGTTCTCAAAAGTAAAACTGAGATTGACTCCTCTAATTCTTAATGTGGTAGGTTGAACTTCATCAGCACTTTGTAATCAACTGAGAATCACTAGCCAGTTCTATCCCGTTTATAACCTGGTTCTTGCCCGCTACTGATGTTAGTTGTCAGCAAATTCAATCTTTAACAGATATTCGATGGAAGCTGATATTGATGAATAAATAAAGGTTTCACATTCTTGGTGTTGTCTATCAATTATATTTTCACTTCTCATTTCATTTCCTGCTTGCTACTGATGTGTTTGTGGAATATTTTTCCTGTTACCCTTTACGTCTTTTACCTTTTGTAGCTGATTTTGTGTAACAGCTTGTGATGCTTCTTCTCTTACAGTAGAGAGCAAGCTTTATTCAGAGATTTATAATTCTCCTCTAGACTGCATTCAGACTACAGAATGCTCTGGTTGTGTGGTACAGGATTCCTGATGAGGCATCACTCCAGCAGCTGGAGAAGCTGGTGGTCTCACTAGAGGGCACGGTATCTTGGCATTCACCCCTTCAGTGCAGTAGAGTCCCAGTGGGGCTTACCTGGCTGCGATGGAGAAGAAAAACAAATATCTGTAGGAGAAAAGAGTGGGTTTTGTTTCTATATACAGAAAAAACAGAAAGAGAGAAAATGAAATAAGAAAATAAACTCACTGAGAAAGATGAATTCTTGCATTTAATTGATCCCACTGAATCCATTTGTCTAGTTATTTAGAAATCTTCACCTATTGATGCTCCCCAGGTAATCATTCAGCAATAAGCATTAACTCTTCAGTGCATGCCAATACTAGTAGGGTACTTTCTATTTTCCAAGTCTGTGCTGCTTCAGATAATTCTGAGCAGACCCATTAATATCTGTGAAACTGTATGAGAAATCCTTTTTGAAAAAGGGATGCAAAAATGATATCTTTTATGACCTCCTTCAAAGATATCTTTCAACCATATTGATTCCATTCAGTGACTTTGAATTAACTGACAATATGTAGCTTTATTCGCACTAATTTATGATTTGAAAATCTTAGCATGGAATTATGAATAGTTTACTTCTTCAATATGCGTAAATGCTTATGCTTTCAGCACTGAGATACATTTATTATGTAAAATAAAATATATTTAATAAGCACAACAGCCACTTTATCACTAAATAAATACAGAAATATTTTCAACACCCAGCTGTTCATAAAAATGTAGCAAGAAAAAGAAGTGCATAGTGAAAGAAAAGCTTGGTGCTTTAAAATTCAGCAGTATGAAATCCTCAAGATATAATCTTTATTTGTTATAGCATTCCTGTAAATTTATGAACCCTGAAGTTGTATAGTTTTAGTCTTTATGTATTCCCAGAATGCAAAATTGGTCAAAGATGACCTGTTTATTGTAGAAGCCAAGGTAATGGGAGAAGAAAAAAGATAAAACCTGATTGTGTGAATAGTGTTGTTTTTTGTACTGTTGAAAGCTGTATTGTTTGTAACACTACCTACTACTGAAGTATTTTTCACATTTCATCTGTCATCAAAGCACATATATTCTTGAGTTTTTCCAGTGCTTCAGCCAATATAACATATTCCCAAAAGAGACGGGTTTGCTTTGAGGACCATCAGAAAATTCAGTGTTTATTTGACAAGACTTTCTAAATGCATACAGTCCTGGAACTGAGTATTCTTTCATATCAGAGAATATCAACTTAAAACATTAAGGAGAGACATAAGAGGAAAAGAGTTCATGAAGGTAATGTTTGCTTGCAGCAGAAACGGCCAGAGCAGTGACAGCTCTGGGTAGCAACTGTTTAAACCACTGCTGCCTATATCACTAGCAGTTCTGCCATGGAGACCTTGCTCTGAATTTGTTGGTAGTGAAATCATTGCAGTGCACCTTTACTTTTGCCACAAGCCCTGCGGAAACTCTAGTGCAAATTCAACTTACTGCCTGTCTTTGGGGGCAAACAGCGAATACTTTGTTCTCCAACACTGCCAAGCACTAATCTTCAAACTGCCTCCTGGTGTTGCTTTCAGTGGAAGTGCACTGGGGATGGATGGGTGGCTACTCCTCCCCCCTTCACCCCAGTGGAAGTAGGATGTTGGAACTGGGATAGAAATTACATGAATGTTTTCAGCTTTGTCTTGCTAGCATTGCCCTTGCTGCTTTGCCAAAAGTGCTAACACTCATTTCTTCTTAGAAGTGTATAGCCAAAGTGATGAGTATGTCTGTTTAGGATTTGTAATAGAAAAAAGAAATGTTTACTGTGTAGTTTGAATCATGTGGATAAAGCAGAGAGGATGTGGTCCTTAATAAGGAGAGACACTGTAAAGAGATGAGATTCTACACTGATTTTTATCAAACCATTACAAAATTGCTTTGTAAAATAAATATGTTTCTGTCTCGTTACTTCTCTGGCCTCCGTTATCAGAATATCTCCCAAGCATCTACACAAAGTATGGCTACTAAGGTAGCTTTAATGTGTGTGGCTTCAGTACTTGCAGCAGAACCAATGCCTCACAACTGTGATTTCAGTCACTGCAATGCAAAATTTATAGTTGCTGGCTCCTGGTCTTCTTTCTCTGGAGCTCCTGGGCGGTATAAAAAGTGGATGCGTCAGCCTGCCAGCTGGGGTATACTAGTGTGTGTGTGTGAAAAAACTATTATAAAAGAAGTAGTGAAGACATGAAGTGTTCAGTTGTGGTTGTGGAGATTTTAATACTTGTTTTATTCTTTTGTCTGGATCACGTTTATTGTTGTATTTCACTGACAGGTTGTGGTGTTGGTTTTTTTTGTTTTGTTGGGTTTTTCGGGTTTCTTGGGGTTTTTGTTTTGGTTTGGTTTTTTCTCCAAAAATTTGAGATACACTGTCAGTGGGATTTGGTACTTTACTTAAAAAAAAAAATTATATCAGGCATGACAGAACCTTGATTTTTTTCCCTGGACTGTGTACTTGTCTGACAAATAGGCAAATTAAAAGATGAAGCTAAAAGTAATGCTAAAAGAGAGGCACAAAGACTATACAGTAATTAAATTTTAGTTGGATCCTGAGGGCAAAGTAGAGCCAAGTGTGTTTTGTTTTATACTTTGACATACACACTCCACCTCTGTCGTTGTTTAAATACCATAAAAGGACTTAACAAATGAGGAACTAAAAATGATTATCACTTCCTCCCCCTTCAGTCCTAGAAGGCTAAAAAAAAAAAAAGAAAAAGTGATGCTTTGTTTATTTTTTCTGTAAATATGAATAAAGCAAAAAAAAGTTAACAATTATTTTAGTTGTTCCAAATGTTCGAATAAACAGAAAATGTTTATAAATCGCTCCTGCTTTGCATTTCAAGTTTGACTGAATTTAACCTTGTTAAAAAGAAGGGGAAAAAAATCCACAGCCCAACTCCTCACGGACCTTGATTTCTTCTCTCCCCTCTGCCCATTGCCTGTAATGCTGCTGTTCAGGCTGTATTTTAAGCTTGAGCCTGCAGAGCTGCCATTCAAACTTAACATTTACTCTGGTTACCACAGAATAGTATCTCAGATACCTTCTGAGTTTTCCTATGTTTATCTCAAATACCTCTCAGCGTGAGTAAATTATAACTTTTAATGGTGAAGCTAGAGTTCAGCTTGAAAGGCGAAGCTGGCAATTTATATGAAAGTTGCTTAGTAAATTTTGTGTTTTCCGATTGGCTCAGGCTGTTTCACATGGTCAAACAGGACAATCTTTCTTAGTAGAAATAATTTTCAGAGAGTTTTGCAGAGGCACAAGATGTATTTTAGCTGAGCTGTCTTATCCAGCTGGGGAAAAAGAATAGCTCTCTATTTATTTGAATCTGGTCATCTGTTTGAACATGATCTCCTTTTATTATCTGCTGCAGTTCTTATGGGGACATTTAATTTATTAATAAATTTAAGTATTTTCATTATCTTCTGATTTTCATTATCTTCTGATTTTCATATGGAAAATGTTTGTTTTACTGAAAATTGAATTTCCTGCTCATGGAATGGATTGAGGAAGGCTGTATAGTGTGCTTATGAAGGGAGACGTTAAGAATATAAATCTGGAAAAAACTTAAGCCTTCTTCATATTCCTCTACTCTGATTTCAGATGGGGACAGTTCTAGATTGCAGTAAGGTCCATGCTGTCATTCTTATTTCAGTTTTGTGGCTGCATTTTTTTTTTTTGATAGCCTGAAGCAAAGGTCAAATGTCTCTTCATTTTGATAAAGTTTATCTCGAGATATAAGTGTTGAAATGTGAAGTAGATTTTATCTAAGCACAACATATGCATCCTTGATACTGACATGCAATTAAGACAGAGTTTTAAATTGCTAAATAGTTTTAGGTTGTATAAGGTGTTATGTGCTCTTATGCCTTCAATGGCTGTCATGGCATTATAGGAACAATGATATAGCAAAGATGGCTAAGTGGAGGTTTTTAATAAGCAGATACATAGCTGTTTATGATAAAGTATATTTCCCGGCCCATATAGCCTCTTTCTGGGATGCCTTAACTCTCATGACTTCTAAGAAGAAGTTTGCAGCAATATTCTACCCTTAAAACTGTTTGTTCTTTTAGATTTTCTGACTCGTCTTAGCATAATGTTTTTCTCTAAAACTGTGCAGAGGTTACCGTGGTCTGATTGTTGTGGACTTCAACTTAGGGCTGTGTCTAATTTAAGATCAGTCTGGGCTGTGTTCCTGACACAGGGATATTTACTGAATGAACCAAACCGTGCCACTATTTTCTTGAAGAAGCTTTCCATTTGTGACCAGCTGTGTCCTCTGATTTACTCTCACTACCAGGAAACAAAGATGGTAGAGAGCAACTTCCTCTTTTCCTTTATGTCAAAGGGTTTTCTTAACCCAGGAGGAGTTCTCTGGCCATTTGTGGGCTTAATATAGATTCTGGCATGGCAAGGAATCTGTAATATCTATAGATTATTTTGGCTATATGTTATGGGTCCGTGGTTATTTGTGTCTTTTCAAGCACAAGGGCTGCTTGACGCAAATGGTGGAAAAGTGCTTTCTGGAAATGGAGGCCCAAAGATGAATTTGGTTTATTGACATTAGTTTGCTTTGCTTTTGCCATGTGCAGACTCCTTCCAAGTACAAAAGTACACTTTCATTTCAGCAGAAACTGATCTTTGTTTCTGTACTAGAACAGATGAAAATATTCGAAGTATCTCAGTAAAATGATGAAAACAAATAGTGCTTTTTATTTCCTGGTGATAAAGTGTGATCTAAATTAGAATCACCATTAAAAATACATAATTAGTGCAACAATTAGAATTGAGAGCAACAGATGGCTTATTACTTAAAATCCTGTTTCACAAATCAGACTGTGAGTGTTAAAAGGCACTAATTGCCACACTTTAATGTTATTTGACTGTAAAATCTGTTTAAAGTCACAATCTTGTTAACAGTATCTGGAGAGATGGTTATGAATTAAGAAGAAAAGTGAAAGATATGCATATTGTTTTAAATAGACATGCAATTGCTTCCGTAGTCTAAACATAGCATAACATGTAGAATTATATGGTCAGAAGTGGGATTGGTACTTCATGTCTTCTCCAGTAACCCACAGTCTCCATCAGTTATGAAATGCGATTCTAAGAATTGCCTAACAAAATAGTCCTGGGGTTGAGCGGACAGATGGCACAAGACTAACAGAGAATCAGTAGTGGTACTGCAGCGATGTGGCGGATCCACCAGCCACTGATCACCTCTTTTCTGAGAGACAGACACACCTGTATCTTGGCCAAGTGTGTCTGGGATACAGAAGACCCCAGTTTGCTTCCCTGCTCCCAAATGAAGTCCTTCCCATGAAGTGGCACTGCTGGCTGTGAAGTGTGTGTGTCTTAAGGCTTTCACTAGAACTTCTATTGTGGACTGAGAAAGATTTCCTGACAGGTGATAAATTGTGATTTTCTAACCAAATTATATCGGATTTTTTTCCCCCCAGCTATAACAAATAACTGTGGGGATGTTTTTTGCAAGATGATTTGAATTTTTTTAATCTTTTCCAGTTTTGTGATCAAATGTCATTAAGGCTTATGTTTCATCTCCAACTTCTTCATGTCTGAAGACTATTCTTTACAGAGGCATATAAAACCATTAGCGTTTAGCTTAGTAAAAGTAACAACATAAGATTTTAAAACATATCTCTCTAATAAGCAAAAAAACTCTAGAAATACTGCAATTTTTTAAATCACTATAAGTGAAGCCATAAACTCATCAGAGAAAAGTTAAAGGAAAAATTGAAATTCAGCTTTTTGCAGCATGTAGTCTCGGTTTACTCTTGCAGTGCACCCAGCAGTATTCACTCTCACAGTGGGAGTTAGGGGCCAGGGAGAAACTGCAGTTGCATAGTTACTAAAAATAAGATAAATAATCACTTTCCCCCTCCCCCCTGTTTTGTGTTTTGAATTAAATTATTTGGCTGTATGATTACAGAAACTAGACATCAGTAAATTTTTTGTGTTCATAGCTGTGAAAAACAATATTGTAGAGAGCTCAGAAGAAGAAGAGATATTTGAAGCTCATACATGGAGAAAAAACTCCTCTCTTTGCAGATAAACTCAGAATTAATTCTACTCTGCCCCTTCTGTATAATGTCTTTGATTCTCAGAGGATTGTATATAAGATACAAAAGGCAGAATTTGGCCATAAGATTTTTCTTTTTTTGCCTCCCCTTCTCATTTTGGTGTCCAGTTGCTCTGCAATTTGGAAAGTGAAAGATATGATGTGTTGAAACATGAGCTAGTTCTTGTCTGGGATGTGCTTAGCCAGGTCTGTCCACAAGGAATTGAATTGTCAGTAACTGAACTGCGGTTCAAACTGCTGTGCGAAAGTTATACATTTTACTGTTGCTTTTACAGTCAAGAGAGGCATTGCTGTGTTCGCTCTTAGCTCTAGTTCTTAAAGCAGGAAATGTAAAATCAGGCAGTAGGTGGCACTATTTAACCTTTGCCTTCATGCTTTTTTGCTAAAGGTGTCCGAGAGTGCTCAAGTGGAGCAGCCGCGGGGCTGGCTAAGACAGAGCCAGGAGAGGTCTTGACTCAACGTGTGCAAGGGGCTGGGCAACAGGCTGCTTGGTGGTGGTGGCAGCAAAATGACTGTTCTCTACACCAGGCCCAGGAAAATCAAGCTGCCTGCTACTGCTGTCTCTGGGAGAAGGGTAAGGAAGGTAGATCAGTGATCATTTCTCAGAGAACTTTTAATCCCGTGTGCTGGCTGCTCTTGTTCCCAATCCTCCTCATGCCTCTCCAGTCGTGACGGCAGCAGCAAGCCCAATCTCCTAACTTTTGGCTTTTCTTCTTCTCCTTTTAGTTTCAGCTTCTCATTCCTGGGGTAACATGATTATGCTGCAAATAGGTCTCGCTAGCTTTGGCTCAAGGTTTCCTGAATTACAAACCCAGGTTTTTATTAGACTTGCAGTATGTGGGAAGAAATTTTTTTCCTGTTTGCCTCACTTGTGTAAGATAATATTGACTACCTGTACTCACTTTGCTGTGGGTCTGTGCAAAGTGTTTTATATGCCTTACAGAAACTTAGATCTCATCTAAGCATCCAAATAATTTTCTTTTAAAAAGACCCCTACCAATAAATAAAGCATTGGTCATTTACTGAAGAAAACTGTGTTTAAAATGGAGTAAAATAATCTGTTCTAACATTGGTGAGGTGGCATTTTTATTATTCCTGTGTGTTTTCTACAAACCCCTATATTGCAAAAGAATGATGTCAGCAGGTGTTTTATTGGTAGAGAATCATACAGATGAAACCACAGATTTTATTTTTTTGCAGCTTAAAAACATATGGTGAGTGTAATTTAAATCCTATGAAAGTCTATTTGCATATGGAGCCTGGCTTGATTTACAGGATGTATTCTGTAGCTGCTTTACAAAATTTGTACTCATTTTTCATGGTTAATGGCCATATGCTTCTACTGCATTTTGAGACTATGTGGGCTCTTTCTGGTGGCTAACTGAACACCTGAAATTTCTTGTTACTTGATAATTAAGGATTCTTTGTAGACTAATCAATGAGATGTCTGACTGATACAGTGTGGGTTCAAAGAGAAAGGATAGCTTTTCAGTAAATGTCTTACTATTTATATGACTCTTCAATGGGAGTGACATAAATGCATGAGTGAATTCTTGCCATTTAACTGATTTTCCAAGCAAAATTAAGAGCGGCATGGTGTCTGATCACAATAAAGGCACGTACAAATTAAAAAAAAAATAAAATGCTTATTGAAAGGATAATATCCTATGGAGTTAGAGAAATGTCCTGATTCCAGACAAAAAAATAAGAGTATCTTTCACCAACCCAGGATATATAAACTGAAGGGTGGTGTTAGATGTGGCCTGTTGTGAAATATGAATGTCTATGGAATTCCAGTCAGTAAATGAAAACGGATATACCTATTTCTAATCTTGATATTTTGTTCTCAAATTTCAACTCATTAGTCTGACAGTAAAGCAGAGTTAAATTTATTAACCTTCCTTATAATGTGTTCAGAAGTGAATAATTTGCACTGATTTTATAGATTGTACTGAAAGCCTGAGCAATTGTTCATTTAAACGTATTTCTGGCAGGAAAGCAGGGAGAAACTAAATGTCTTCTACTGTGTTTTCTTTGAGCTAGTGAGTTTTGTATAAATTTTCAGATCAGTCAAACTCAGAAGCAGAAATTGCTACATACAAAAAATGCTCATTTGAATGGTAGTACAGTGAAAATGACAAATAAAATTTTTCTCATGGCTATTCAATATTTTCTGAGAGGTTAGTTGTCATGTCCTTCAAGCATTGTTGCTATTTGATATGTTCCCACTGGCGTAAGACTATAGCCTGCTTTACGGACAGCGTTCTTAATGAGATGGTAAACTCTTTGAGGATGGTTCCTGTAGTGTATTGGGTTTTTGGGTTGGGCGCAAGAGCAGGTGTCTAAGAGAGTAATTTGACTTTAAAACTAGACATTGTGCTTGTCTCTCCTGTTGATGCTATTTCACTTGAAACAAAAAATTACTTACAGAACAGAGCGAAAGCATGTGAGAATGACCATAATAGTATGGTTATATCACTCACCCAGGTGGTAAGATACCCAGATTCTTTATTCAGAAGAATATTTATAGATACCTCTACAGCTTTGATAGATTTTGAAAAAGTTTTTTACTGCAAGATAGTCTAAATGAGCTATACTGAAATGTTCTTTTGGAGAGTGGAGGATAATTTGAAATGAGATCTTTGTATATTTTACAAGAATTTAATTTTCAGTCTCAAAATTAACAGGTTTTGAGGAGAAAAAAATCTAAAAAGTTTTCATTTTGGATTTATCTTAACTAATTTTCATTATTTTTCTGTTTGGATACCAAACTGATAAGATTTATATGCATGTGTTGTTAACTGTGAGCAGATATCTCTGTAAACAGGGTACAGTCCACAATGGGTCTCTGTAGCAGAGGTACTCAGGGAACAAATTCCCAAAGTGACAAAATCTATATCAGCAAGCACAAGACCACATCTGTGAACAGAGGTGAGCTGCAAGAGGAGGCCTGATGACATTAGAGGACTAACATATCTATCAGAAATATAGATATGGCCCCAAAAGATTGATTATTTAGCAGCTTTGCCTTACAAATCTATCTGTGTGGCCATTGGACTGAAAGACAGCAATTCTGTCTCATATCCCAACTGCATAACTGTTATCAACTTGACATTGAAGACTTTGAAGTAAACCAACAGGTATCTTTAACCTCTTTGTGGACGTATATTTGCTCTTTGATGTGTTCAGCATTTCAACACTTCATTTCAAGTAGGTTTTTAAATGCATTTAACATTGTGTTAATGTGTATTCATTCATACAGGTAAGCTGGTATTTACAAACTTTTTTGTAAAAAGATGTAGAAAAGTGTTATTTTGATACAGGAATGGTAGCATGCCTCAGAAATCACGAATGGTTTATTCAGGTATCTCTATGTAAGAAAGCATGCATTTGTCCTCATTCAATCCTCCCTCTGTCCCCCTCTCTTCTCCCTGTAGACATACACAGAAAGGTGGTTTCTATGGTAATGCGAAAAATAAATTAACTAACAGGAAGCTTAGGCAGTTTCTGAACCTAGACATGCTCCCTTTCCCACCTCAAATTAGAGATTCAAAACTTTATTCCTGTATGAAGATGTGGTTTTCATGAGGAACTGTCTTAAGGTTCTAATTTTTGCCCTTCATGTCTTTAATCCGTATTACAATTGCTTGCTCGCTATCTTGGTGTGGATTGCTCTGTTTTCAAGTAGAGACTCTTCATACTATGCATACAGTGCCCAGCACAATGGGACTTCATTGTTTTTTTGATGGATACTGTTGTAACACAAATAGTAAATGGTTGTGAGAACATGCATTTTTTATGCAATCAATTTGATTTTTAGTCTTTTAAATGTTGGGTCATGCTATAAGGATTCAGTGAGACTTGAGAAAATATGGGATAACTCTTATGCAAATAATTCAATAAACTGTATATCTTATTTACATAGATGTCCTGTTCAGTCTTGGGTATAATGGTTCAGACTCATTATTGCATTCCTGAGTGGATGCTTAAAGAAAAAAAAAAGCTGACAAACCACTGGAATGAACTGGAATACAGTTAATTTTGGATCTCCCCTTTCTGTAGTTCTGTAGTGTAGTTAATGCTTTCTGAATGCCAACAGAAATTGTCCCTGCTGAGAGTGAAATTGGTGGCAAATGTAGAATACATGATGTATTTTTTTCTTGCTTTCCTTCTTTGCTGACGTGCAGAAATATTTAGCATAGAGAAGAATAAAGTCAGGTTTATCTGATGCAGTTTTGTGATTGTATGCAATGAAGGTACTAGTAGAAAAATGTAAGTGATGGGAAGTGTTTTATTTATCCTGTTTATGAAGATGAATTTCACAATCATGGTTCTTAAATATTAAAAAATCAGTTTTTACATGCTAAGGAAATATGCACTTGTAAAGTACATAAAAACCCTGCAAAACAACTATGCTTAATTCAAAGTATATCTGTCATGAAACAGTGTCAATTTGTGGTCCTCCTCCAACCCACAAATGGACTTGAGAATTATTAAACCAACATTGATCTTTGGCTTTTTGAAAGTGGTGTGATCACTGGACACTGCCACTTTTCGGGTATCCAGCTTGAAAGCCCTTGTAGAGCCAGGTTTGACTGTTCAGCATTCTCTGAAGGTGAGATCCATTTAGATACTCTCAAATTGCTTGCTGAATTGCTCAAAATGACTAGTTAGTTCTTAAATGTGATGGCCATGGCTTTGCACTTTATTTGAAGTTAGACTAAATACCAGTAGGAAGTGAATGAAGTTTTTCTGGCTGATATACCAATTCCTCCTTCAGTCTATCAGAGAACAACGCTGTAAAACTATTGAAGCTTGAGGCTTTTTCATTTGGAAATAGGCTGGAGTACTTGATACAATCATCTAGCACTTCATGCATAGTAGGAAAGGCTTCCCCTCAAGAAGGCTCAAGAAGCCTAGGAAAAGAATAAAATCAGAAAAAGAACTCAAATATCATGTAGAGCACAGCAGATAGGTGCATAATGATGGTTAAGTTATCAAAAAAGCTTTCTACTTTAAATAGTCAGCGCAATGGGTGTTTCTAAGACTTCCCTTAAGAGGGAGGGGAAAAAATGAACCCAAAACACCAGGAAGGTAAATATCTTGCAAGATGTGAGAAACTGACACTGCTGTGACTTCTCAGCTGAATGTAAGTCAATGAAAATTAATCCTCTTCAGCTCTTCCATCTTTTATGAAGCTTACAAGAGCAGGAAGAGCAAAAAAGATAAGTTAAAAAATTGATAAACATTAAAAATGCAGACTGCAAATAAATGTGATAATAGTAGCAGCAGATGCTCTGTTTCTGGTAAACAGTCAGTCAGTTCTGGTCTCTGTCTTCCTTACTATCTGCATCTTTTACAGGTAATTTGCACTTTAAATGTTCTTCCCTATTTAGCACCATTTAAACGGGACGCACTAGCATTTATTACATGAACAGCTAAAAAGGGCTGTTAAGGATACATTTTTTTCATGGTTTCTTTACAGTTCTCTTTTGTCTTTGCTTAGCTGAACAGTGTTCAGCATTTCACGTACCTGTCTTGTGAGGCTACATTTTGGAGGGATTGTCTGGTATTTTCTTTTCTATAATCTTGATTAATTTCCTCTCACTTCCCCCTTTTCTCTTTAATTTCCATTCTTCTTTCAGTTTTCCCATGGAAAATAAGTTTTTAAAATCAGTTCTAGTCTCGTCTCACTTTGCAAACCTTAAGCTTGTTATGAATGATCTAGACTTGTACAGATAAATTCGAGTTGACCTTGGTGGGAATATAACTGTAAATCATATTCTGTATCTGAATGCAGTATATTGTGCTGTGTCATATTAGATGTTAGTTTAGTTGGAGTAATACCTGCCCATGTAGGCATCCAGATTTAATTACTGAAATCTGGTTTTAAACTAAAACTACCTGTGTCATAAATTCTTTGCTGGTTTGAAAAGCAACAACAATTTTCCTTGGCAGGCAGGGGTTTGTGAGTACTGGTGTTCCTCTGACTGCCCTGTTCTCTCCACTGGATGGTTCTCCCTTTGGGCTGCTCAGGTGTTTTCTGGGGCCAAGCTCCAGCTGGATCAGGTGCAGATTCTTCTTCTGTAACTGTGGTAGCCCTGGAGAACCATGTTCCTCAGGAACGATACCAACAGATGTATGAGTGCAAGAGGAAGGAGTTTTTGCAGACTTTAGACTTTTCTAATGGATTTTTCTAATGGATGAGATAAAGGGAACCATTTCTTCTATCTACTCCACACTAAACTCAAGACCTCTTTGACCCCAGTTGCTGTGTTCTGATTGCCGTGTAAAACTTACTTTCTGACATTATTCTCATGCTTTCAGGAGTTTACTTGAAAGATAAATTTCTAGGTTTACTCCTGTGGTATTTAAATGAGTCTATACATGTTTTTCTTAGGCTTCTTGACTTGGGAGTATATAAAATTAACTACATTATAAGAATTTGTTTTTGTGTCTCATCAGTACCAAGCTTCTCAGTGTAGAGACTGGATCAATTGTAAAAGCAAACCTGAATACGTTAAGCCAAACAAACCTCCCTGCTCACAAATAACTACCTTGCGATGTGGAACAAAAAGTTTCAAGAGTGAGATAACTAATTTTTAAATGCTCTGTTGTTTTTCTGGATTTTTAATTCTGTGATGTCACTACATAAACAAGGGCAGAGGTATTACCATTATAAAATGACAGCAAGTACACAGGTCTATGCTTTATAAAATTGGTAACTGTTATGTGAATACCAGAATGCGGATCCAGAATAGCTTGCGAGAATTATGGAACAGAAGATTTTACTCCAGCTCAGAGAGTAGGAGGAGGCGGTGACCCGATCTTCCCACACAATATTAGACAAAAATTTTAAACCACAAAAAAACCCTGGTTTCCAGTATGTGCATACACTGATGTAATCATAGCTGCAATAAGAAAAGATTGCATGGGCAAAAGCAAAGAATTTTTCTGGTGAATTTCTTATATTTTTAACAAACAATCTTGAAAACAAATAGTAGTCCCACTGAGTGTTTGTAGATCAGAGCACCAGAGGATTAAACTGTAATTATGGAATGTGTGAAAATTTGCATTGTGACATAATTATGCAGCATTTTTGGAATATATTTAAATATTCTGAGTTATACCAGCTAAAGAATCTACCAACATTCTAGAATATTAAGAGAAAATTTTCTTTACAGTATGGAGAGTATAGTGTATGAAGAATTACTTTATTCCAGTTAGCATGTACCAAGAGATAAATTACACTTGGCACATTTGATATTTTTTGATGTTTGATGTTTTTCTTAAAGTTTACAAGTACCCATTTATGTATAGTTTAATGTTCTTATTGTTGAACTGTATGAATTAGTTCTTATGTATGGAAAACTGGGAAGAACAATTTTACTTACTAATACATTTTATTTATGGAGGGGTGTATGTGAGAGAGGTGACGATATGTTGCTTTAGAAATTTTAGGTCTGTAGATGTCATCATCATGTTACAGCGTGGGTGGAAGAATGAACCCATTGCATATATTTGCTTTGCTGGCTCAGCATTCTCTCAGAGAAATTAATAATTTAGTATATCTGACAAATAAAAGGCTCCCTCTTCAGATCCCACTGTGATTTAGACTTCAGGTACAATCCAGAGTCTTAATTTTTCATGTTAAAAGGAAAGTGGGATTCTTGGCCTTTTGGCAACTCTCAGGTTTAATACTGGTTTAATATTGGATTTCTCTTGGGGTTGGCTTATGGATACAGCCAATGGAATAAGTCATTCTTTCTCTCAGTAGACACTAGCACTAGGTGTCCTTCTACCTTGATGGCCAAGAGGTGTGCTTTTTTTCCCCCCCCTCTCTCTTGAAAGTGCAATTCTGGTAGGTGCTGTTAGTTGCTAACTTTCTGGCTTCTGAAAGAATGGCTGAGTCTTCTGTCCCCCACAGCTCAGAGACAAAAAACCTGCCAAAATTGGTTGCTGATAGGGAATTTTTTATATTCTGAAGATTTTGATGAAGTTCACATAGGAAATTCTGTTTCACCTTCATTTTATTGTATTTGATTTTGAGCTAAGCAACCACCACAAAGTGGGAGTGGGAGGAAAACAGGACAGTAATTTAAGTAGTGTTTTAAGGAAAGTGGCATACATTAAGACAGCAGGATGCTCATGTCTCTGTTGTTTTCAGTGATTGTTACCATTTGTGGCAAAAATTACTGTGGCAAGAAGATATCTTTTATTACAGAAAGATAAACACACAAAAGATAAACAAGGTATAAAATTCTGAAGGCTATCTGATGTGCAACGTTCATGAAATAAGTGAGTTTTGAAAGCCACAGTTGGGTGTCTGGAACGTCGGTGTCCATGTCTATATAGCTGAGAAGTGCAACTGAACCAGCCTCATTGTTTTGAGCTTTTAAAGTCAAAATTGCAGCTTGGATGAAATTTAGGTTTTGATTATTAACAATTGCAGAACCATAAACTGTATGGACTTAAAAGGAACAATTGAGTTAATTTGCATTTTGAAAGAAAATATTCAGCTCTGTGTTTAAACTATGCAGATACCTCAGTCCCAATCTTGCACCTCCTTGATGTGATTAACAGGGCACACACATGATATAAGTTGTGGGCACCCTTACCATGAATGCTTAGAGAACTTTTTTGAAACAGTTGTATAGGCAAGGTCTTCAAAAACGTGCAAGTTGGTAGTTTTCATTATACTGTATGATAATTTTGACATAATTATAGAGGTTTTCCATTCCAGTATATTTCCATTACATCTTTCAATTCTCTGCTCACATTCTACTTGGCTGTGAATATTTATCTCTGTAAATATAAATAGTGTGGCCAAAATGGAATAAAAAATATTGCCAAATGGTTTTAATACATTTTATGAGATGTTTGAGATTATGCTTTCATAATGTTCCCACTCTATGAGAAAATAATGCCTTTAAATGAAATATACCTCATTACAAAGATATTGTATATTGTATTGTATTTGAGGTCCAATTAAATTTCATGTTAATTCACATTAACATGAGTTAAAGAGAAATTTTCAGGATAGTAACACAGAATAATTTATCAGTTCTTTGAAATGTTTTTCATATTCAACAAGTTTGAGGATAATGAAGTAGTAGGAATATAGTTACTCATATCAAGTGGAGAGGAAAATATTACAGATATACAACATGTTTAATGTAGAATAATCTTATTAAGAATTCTGTTTTGTTTTGTTTTGTTTTGTTTTTTTTTAAAGATAAAGTCTTTAACTGCTTGGGCTAGGAACCAAGTAGTAATGCGTCATATCCTTAATGAATCATATTTTAGGCATGTTAAAAAGTTCTAAAATGCTTGGGTTTGTTCAGGATTGCACAAATCACATAAGTACCCTGAGACCTTGATCTAAGCGGTATTACAAGTTTTCTCTAACAGGCCTGTTGAATGGTATTATTGGATATTAAAAATGTTTTTCCTCTTTGATGCTCTGACTCTAGCTTTTGAATCTATGAATGGTAGAACTAATTTTGTTTTTGTCCCACTGTCAGTGACTGTAATAACTGGCCATGCTGTGCACAGTGCAAGACAAGGAGGTAGGGAGATGAAGGCGGGAGTGAGGAAACCTGTGCTATATTGTCTCTGCATTTTCCCAGTCCTGTATGAAATTCAAACCAATGTATGTATTAAAATAGCATTAGTCCCACTTATAGGCAATGAATAACATCATTTCAATGCAACTTCTCCGTGCCATGTCATTTTCTCTGGCATGTACTACTAATTAAAGATTGCTGGACAGAGCTCCCTTAAGGTAGTGCATGGATTTAATCTCAGTTTGAAAAACATTCTAGAAGTCTAAGGCGCATTTTGTAATTTATTGTATGTGCATCAGATGTTCGTTGATCTTTCCACATTTAAAATGTTTCATGTAGTTACCTGTTCTTGCAGGGGCCTTGACTAGGTGTTTTTTCAGTCCTGTATTCAAGTACATAGCTATTGTCATTTTGAATTGTGATGGCTCTATTATCCTTTAATTCTTTATAAGGAGAACCAGTTGTCTCTTCTCCTTTCAAACAAATGTTCCTTATGTGACAAAAGAAATAGAAACACATCGGGCAAGTTCCTCACAAAGACAAGGTTACAGTAAGTTGTAATACAAAATACATGATTCTTGGAAGAATAGAGAGTTTAATCTAAACTATGTTATGCAGTGAACAGACTCCATTTTTTACAGAATACCAACTTGTTATGGTGAATGCAGAAAGTTAAGCCAAGTGCTAGATAAGTTTCAAACAAAGAAATGATAAATGACTGTAGTATGAAAGCAGGAGAGCTAAGATAAGAAAAACAAAAGGGATGGACTTGGTGGACAAAGTAATTTTTTCCATCTTGTGGGATTATATTTATGAATAAACATCTTCCAGGGAGAGAACTGAATGCTGGTGTGAAATATGAAAAAAGGCAGAGAAAATTATAGACAAGTGGATGTAGTAAATTTATACTTGAAGACCTATTCATGGACTACCTCTGGAAGATTGATGTCACCCTCCAAATTTTATATACCTTTTGCATTCTTATCTATAGTACAGATTATAAATGAAATGAAAAATAATGAATTTAAATAACACTTAACTGAGCCAACAATATTTCTGATCCATTGATCCCATCTCCACAGTCCTTATACAGCTTTTAGTCTGGCAACTCTCTCACTAACATAACAATTAGCTTTCTTTAGAACCTCACGAACTGAATTGTCATAATTCTTAATGCAGTGGATTAGACATAGTTTATTAATTTATTTATTCTACTGATGTGTTTATTAATCGATTTTTTTTTTTTCTGGTCAACAGGGAGTCAGGTCTCTGAGGCCTCTCTGAGGTTTCATTGCTGCTGGGAATAATTACAAATTCTTTAGCAGGTAATACGAGTGTAACAAATTTTGTTTTCAGTGCTTTGCATTTTGACATTCACTTAAACTAGCTTGAACATCTGCTGCCTGATTAGATAATATTTTGAATCCACTTTGCTAGGAAAGACACTATCTTTGCACAGATACAGGTAACTGAGTAACAACAGTTGGATATAGCCAAGAGGTACATAATGGAAGGAAATGTCTTCCATTTACTGGTCATGGTACATTGAAATGTCTATTGTTTAGTTCTCTTTATAAAAAAAGATTATTCTTAACATTGTACCTGTTCGATTGCCGTGGGCGTGTTAGTTTCTTGGACTGGTTAATGGAAATACGCAGCACTCAGCATCTCAGTGAGGTATGTGTCTGAACGCATGAAGAATACTTTTAAGGTGAAACATACTCATGTAAGGTTTTTTTTAGTTCTGGCAGTCACAGTTTTGATTCACACAGGAAATTTTAAGAAAATTGTTTTTATAATTCTGTCATTGATCATCTTCTTATTTTTAATCTTGTATTTCTTCTGTGTTGTCTTGCTCCTAAGGAGAATGCATGTGTGAAATCTGAAATTAGTTGCTTTAATAGGCTTTGAATTACAGTCCTCTTGAAAATTCACTATGTATGCATGCACATGTGTGTGTGATTACATTTGGCAGACCAAATCTTGTGGACATAAGAGTTAAAGATGGTAATGGATTTGTAGTTGAATTTTCAGAGTAGCATTCCAGTGTTAGCTCTGCTTTTAGTTAAAACGATAAGAGTCAATATATTTCCATCTTGAATTCTATTATCACAGTTTTTGTTGAAAATAATGGTTGCTAGTGATCTACTGAGAACAGTAGTGTGTGTTAGTTTATTCTAATATTTTAAAACATATTACAAAATTTTTATGACCTTTTGTAATGTTAAACTGAGTGATTTCTTTTTGAGCCTTAAAATGATTATTTACTTCAGCTTACTAGCAACTTTTGAAAATAAATGTGCTCCATATTCATCAGGAGCCTAATTTAAGCCAAATGATCGGACAAGTCATTATGATTAGTGAAGCTGCAACCTATTGTAGTTTTGAACAGATAGGTGTATTTTTTGAATTTGACATGTTCACAGCCTGCAGAAGTTTAACAAGAATGTCAGAATCAGTGGGTAACATCTAGTGTTTCTCCTCTAACTGCAACATTCTGGATTATATTACATAAAATTTTAAATTTATGCTGTAGCACATATGGCATCCTGACGATTAATTTTCTTAGGGGATAGTGTATTAACTAGACAAGAAGAACCCAGGAAGATTTAAAGATAGCATTGTAAATTAAGGCATCTGCCACGATCAGTACTGGCTCTGAATTCTATAATTACATTTGATCAAATAATTTCATAATTTCTGCAGTGCAAAATTTTCCCTGTAGTTTGTGTGGATGATTTTAGTAGCTATGTGAAACTATTGGTGGTAAAAAGACAAAGCAGAGGAGAGAGATTACATTTTAGGTGCATTTTGTCTGCACGTAATAATTCTGCTAATAGTTCACCATTTCAAAGAGATTTAGGCAACATACAATGCAGATTTTAGCAAGGAATAAGCCTTGTACAAAGTATCCACCACAATTTACTTTTAATTTACTGAATTCAGTAACTTAGTTTGAGGTTCAAAGTCGCACAAGGCAGAGTGCATCTTGTGTCATTCTCATTTTGATAAGAAACCGTCTGACATTTTGAGAAATGACCTACTCTGTAATCACAATCAGAATATATAAAAGCTCTGTGATACAAAATTGTTTTCTTATTCAAACTGGACTCTTCTTCATAAGCTATTAACGGAACTGTGAATTTCAGCTGATAAAGTCAGTAAGGTTTTTTCGTGAACCTGTCTTGAGGTATTGTAGAGAGCCATATCAGCAGGATATTCAGGTGCACAGAATGTGAATTCTCTTGGGAAAATGTGAATAAAATGAATAGCATTATTATCCCTATAAAAGATGGTTTCCAAGGGTGATTCAGACATTTGATTTTCTTAGGAGGTGGTATTTAATATTGTTGTTATCTGGGAAACAACATATTACAGTAAAATATAGTTACAGCATGTCTGTGCACATCAGTCAATGTAAACAGAGAGCATAGAATCACAGAATTATTTAGGTTGGAAAAGACCTTTAAGATCATCCAGTCCAACCGTAAACCTAACACTGCCAAGTCCACCACTAAACCATGTCCCTAAGCACCACATCTACACGTCTTTTAAATACCTCCAGGGCTGGTGACTCCACCGCTTCTACCTGTTCCAATGCTTGACAACCCTTTTGGTGAAGAAATTTTTCCTAATACCCAATCTAAACCTCCCGTGGCGCAACTTGAGGCCATTTCCTCTTGTCCTATTGCTTGTTACTTGGGAGAAGAGACAGACACCCACCTTGCTACAACCTCCTTTCAGGTACTTGTAGAGAGCGATAAGGTCTCACCTGAGTCTCCTTTTCTCCAAGCTAAACAACCCCAGTTCCCTCAGATGCTCCTCATAAGACTTGTTCTCTAGACCCTTCACCAGCTTCATTGTTTTTCTTTGGACACGCTGCGGCACCTCAATGTCTTTCTTGTAGTGAGCGGCCCAAAACTGAACACAATATTTGAGGTGCGGCCTCACCAATGCCGAGTACAGGGGCGCGATCGCTTCCCTACTCCTGCTGGCCACACTATTTCTGATACAGGCCAGGATGCTATTGGCCTTCTTGGCCAACTGGGCACACTGTTGGCTCATGTTCAGCCAGCTGTCGACCAGCACCCCCAGGTCCTTTTCCTCCAGGCAGCTTTCCAGCCACTCTTCCCCAAGCCTGTAGCGTTGCATGGGGTTGTGGTGGCCCGAGTGCAGGACCAGACGCTTAGCCTTCTTGAACCTCATACAGTTGGCTTCAGCCCATTGATCCAGCCTGTCCAGATCCCTGTGTAGAAACTTCCTATCCTCAAGCAGTTCAACACTCCCGCTCAACTTGGTGTCGTCTGCAAACTTACTGAGGGCGCACTCGATCCCCTCATCCAGGTCATTGATAAAGATATTAAACAGAACTGGCCCCAAGACTGAGTGTCTGATATAAAGTTGAGATCTGAACAAACATCTATTTAATGCAGTCTAAGTAACTCCCTCCCAACCTCAGCAAAATTTGAATCAGCTGCTTGCTTCCTCAAATATTTTGACAATATAAAATATTTGCATAATTCAATACTCGGAGGTATAGGACACTGGGTAACGTCAGAGGATGCTGCACGTTAGTAAAGGTAGAGGTGCTCCTCTGGCTTTCTGGAGGTGGCTGGGAGGATGAGACAACACTCCATCCCCAGGAGATTCATTGGATCTTTGTGCTAGAAGGCAGTCACTCTATGTTCATTCCTGATCTCCGCAATCCTTTTTTTGATAGAATGAATGTTTTCAAGAAATGTGAGAAATTTATTTTTATTGTTCACTCTTGCATGGGTACATTTGCAATTGGGAATTGATCTTCTATGTATACAGATTATGTATCTGAATTGAGAAGACCATCATTTGACTAAGTGGCTACATTCTTTTCATTTCCCTGCTTTCAGGTCACTTAAAAATTCTTTATATCAATGTCATATTAGGTGATATCTTTCTAATGTCTTAGTACTTTTTTAAAATGCAGATCATGATGTGAAACAGTAGCAGACCATTGCAGTTGTGAGCAAAATTATCAAAGGAATTTTGGCAATAAACAAATTATTCAAAAAAGTGTTTATTGTTAATATAGACTTAATATATTTCTCCTAACAACATATGTAAGAGTTAACTTTAGCTTTATTAAACTATTTTGACTGATGAGGCTTTCTTAGTACTAAAACTACAGGGCTATATCAGCTGAATGCAGGAGTCAATCTTCCATCAGTCTTTTGCTGATTTGACAAGAAATAATGCTGAATAGGCAGTGTAAGCAAGACCCAGTATGACTCAGAAAGACAATTACACAATTTCTATGACCTAAATAAAAGAAATGCGATGGCTCCTTAAACTGGAAAATTGCTTTAGAGTCAGTGTGTGAACTTCACTTGTTAAATATGTGTAACTGTTCTGGTTTTGGAAGATCTAGTTTGACTTCAATATATGTTAAAAAAAAGTTTCATATTTATAATAAATGATAAAATGAAAATATTTTCAAAGACATCAAAGGAAAACTGGATTTTTTTTTTCTTTTAATACGTAGCTCAAATACCTGTTCTTCAGCCTCCTGAAGGAAGACACTCAAGTGGTCTTCCACCTTTCCTTATTCCCTTTAAAGCAGAGATCCTTCAGGGCACAGGATAGGATCTGTGCACCCTGTTTAGGTAACTATACAAAAGTGTGATAACAAAGTGGAAATTGTGGTAGATTCCTGTTACACAGTAAGAGATTTTGGGTTGAATAACTTCAACTTTTAAATGTAGAAAATTCCTCCTCCTTTTTCCTCCACAATCTGGAGCAGACCAATCAAACTTTGCTGTATTTCTTGAACAGGATTGATCTTCTGTTCCTTATATCTGGCACACAGTTGTGAACCTTTGTGCTGTTTACTTTTATCTGTTGTTTTCAGATTAACTCTTGTACCTCATGGTTTGTTGAATTATTTTATACCTATTATCAGATTTGTTCTTTAGAAAACATCAATATTTAATCTGGTACACATACTATTCCTATATAATAACTCTTCAAGAGGCATCTAAGTTTTTTATATCTTCCAAGCTACACAGTAGATCTGTAGAAACCTCTGGTAAATGATGTCAGGGCTTTTCTAGGTCAAGAGTTTGCTAAGAGTTTTTGAAAACTTAATTAAGACATTTTATTTTATTGTAGGTCCAAAGATGATAATTGGAAGAACTTCTTTGCTTGATGTTTTTCTTGTTCAAAAGTTCTTTGGATTCTACAGAATAAATTGAATACACTGTCCATTTTCCCCTGTGATGTCCATTATAACTAAGAATTATTATGGATGATTGCTGTTTTTGAACTGTCCTGGGAACTAGAGATGTATCATTAGCCGTTAACTGGTGAGGTTAATAACGGCATATCTCTAATTCACTCGTATTTCTGCAACAGTTTCCACAATATCACGTGGAACTTTTCAAAAAATACTGCTGAATTAAAATAATTGCAAATAGCATTTTATAATGCACTATATAGACTAGGGAAATATTATCTATTAATTAGTAGTGAACATGTTTATGACATATCAAGCAGAGATTTATGAAGCAGAAAGGGAAAATCTGGACACAATAGAATTTTGAAATTATTTAAGAAGACAGATTTGACTGTTGAAAAGACAGGACTGCATACTCACCAAAGAAAAAATTTTGCTAAGAGGCCCTCCTAATCCATTCGATATTCCAATTTCCAACAGTGAAATTAAAAATAGAAACTGTAAACAATATAGAAAAATTGCAAAAAGGGGCATTAAATGGAAATTCATTTATATAAGGCTTGCTGTAAGAATGAATATGGATAACCAAAGTTGATGGGACTATAAAAGGAAAAAAAAAGTAAATGAAAAGAGGACCTCTTAGCATATGAATTAAAAAAACCAAACCAAACCAAAAAACCACCAAAATCAAAACCCACAGTACCTTATCAGTAATTGTTTATGCTGCTTATCAGAAATAAATGGTCAAATTGTAAATATAGTTATAAAAAATAATACTACCAAGCAAGTATTCTATTCTGCTTTTCTGGTGGTCATATTTTTATCATGCGAGGATGATGGATTTTTCTTCCCATTTCCAGCCAAAAGATATGTAGAAAAAAATGTAGAAAACTATTCCTAAATGATTCAAAATTCTGAAGAATATGGTTTTACACTGTAATAAAAGCATTTTCATAGCTATGCATTTCTTCCAATATAAAAGGTATATTGAGTTTTAAAAGGCTGTTTAGTGCAGCGTGGAAAGATGTCACTAGCATGAATGGCATTAATGGGTTAGCCACCCAAATTTATGTTAGACATTGTTTATGGAAAAATGATTAAGCAGTAGAACAAACTATCAAGGAAAATATCGGACCTTGCATTTGATATATTCAAATCAAAACTGGATTTTTTTTTCTGGTACATAAGTCAGCTGAGGACAAGTTATGCTTCCGTTAAATATAAATTACTAAGTAGCCGAGACAACCATGTAAGATTCTCGGGTGTCAAGGTTTGTTGCCTTTCATAGCTCTTGTATATCTGTGCAGGACGGAAAAATACTTGGTTTGATGTTTTCAGTCTTCACGCATGTTATTTATTTAATCTCTATTTTTCTTCAGTATCAAGTACATTTTAAAAGATGATTTAAACACATTTACCAACACATCTCTTAGGTTTCTTTTTTCCAGGACAACCATGTTATCATTGTGTTTTACAAGCAGCTATAGGTAAAGCATAGAACAGACAATCATTCTGTGACACTCTATGTTGGTTTTCCTGCAGTTTGTATACAGGGCATCACAATGGCTTAATGCGCAATTCATATGTGGTTTTCCAGGCCTCCCTAATATCCGCACTTCAGGATTGATTAATGTCGCTAATTTTAACACAGCTGTTATCCAATTGCACATACAAAGCCATAATATTCCTTTTAAAATAATGCATTCGTTATATTTGGTATCCATTGTTGTCCTAGATGCTAATAAAACAGCTGTTCTACTCATGCAAATGACCAAACATTGCCTGTAGGGCATTAAGCAAGCCCACTGAACATGAAAAAAATATTTGTGTTGTTTCCATAGGCTTTGGATCAGTGTGGAAATCCATGCAGTAACATGAAAAGAGATCAAGCTCAACAAAACCTTGCACTTAGTGCTTTCACACTAGACTCTACAGTATTTATCTAAGATAAATCTGTAATTATAACTGTAAATTATAACTACTTGTGTAATGTTGCCTGAGGCTTTTAAAACATTACTTAGTCTGGAAGAAATCTGAAGTTCACAGAGCATAAAATAAAAGCAAAACAAATTGTTCTCCCCTCCTTGGGTTCTACAATTCTGCACGAATTGTCTAACCAAAAATCCATCATTTGTCCTTGGTGTGAATTTAAGAAACAAACAATTTCAGACCATTAAGAAAACCCGTCAATTAGGATTTGAGAGAATAGTTCAATGTACTCCTGCAGTTTGACAAAGTAAGGGACTACTTTCAATTTTCACTTATCTGAGCAGTCCTTATTCCCATGAACAATGTCAGTGAATTCAATGAATTGCAGAGCCAAATGTTATATTAGTAAGGAAGTATTATGTAGTAAAAGGCTCAGGAAAAAGTATCCCTAGCTGAGGGATTGAAACTCTGCTATGCTGTGAACCAAAGCTCCTACTTGCTGCAGAATACATCATCAATAAATAAGGTTTGAGGATGTAATTTATTTTCATCCCTTTCTGTCATGTGTTGTTGGAGTCTTTTGTTTTATGTTGCTAGTGTTTTGAAAGTGTAGCAGATGATTATCATTACAGTGCATCCTAAACCATGTGTTACTGAATATCTACAAATTTCTGTTCTAATATATTCCTATTGCCACCATTATGGTTGCAAAGATCTTAGTGTCAATTTAGTTAATTGTAGAAGCTGAATGATGTTGTCTAACTTCCAATGATGCAGAAGAAAATATGCACTTGCATGCTGCTATTATTCAAATTGAATTTTCAAGCTGGACAGTAAAAAGTCTTTAGTTCACAGCATTTTTACACATAAATTTAAACAAGGTGCTGAACTGTGACATCCAAACAAAAAAATTATATGAGCAAGTTGCTGAGCTTGTAACCTGAAATGCACTGGACATTCTGAGACTGTAAAGCAATACAATATTATAACGAACCCTTATATAGTATCAAAAAGGTATTTTTTTTTTTAGTCTTTGAAGTTACTTCTTGATGCACTGACAAACTCCTGATTTACTCGATGTTGTGAAGGGAACATACCAAGTAGATTTTTCTACCTTGCAGCATTAGCCACCTATGTCAGTTTTCATCCTATTTGCTCACAATTTTTTGCTTTCTTTCACAAGCACTGTGCACTGAAGGAATTGAAAGTAACTTTTAGATGTTATCTGTTATATTTGTGATGATTTTCAACAGTCAGGCTTTATCTAAACTATGTGAGAAAATAAAATCTTTCCTTTAGATTTGTGTTACCTCTTGGATACCTTTAAGGGATGTGGTAAGCCTTACTCTCCTTTTGGTCAAATCCAGAACTTGCTAGTGCTACTTTCAAATTACTTATCTCATAAACCAGCACTTCCTGGACACCATCTCAATATTGCATATGAAATCTTGCTTTCCTCAATTTTTTCTCTTGTGGTTGATAGTCTTCTACAGACAGGGACTTTAAAAATGCCAAAACTTACTTCCACGTTGCTATGTTTTTTCAACAGCGACCTGCCAGTAGGTGCTACTTTTAGTTAGATCTGAAGACAGAAACAATTATTTGTGTGTTGGTAAAAAGAATATCTGAGGAAGAAGCTGTATGTATACTAAGATACAAACACTAAGAGAATTTGTATTTTCTGAGAGTAAGAGTTGCTCTTACACAGTTCAAATCAGGTTTTATTTATTTCGTTTTTCTTGAAATATCAGGAGTGAATCATCAGTTCTGGATAGCAAACATTGTTTATGATTTAGAAAAATAGACTAGATTCATAGAATAGTTTGGGTTGGAAGGGACCTTTAAAGGTGATCTAGTCCAACCCCTCTGCTGTGGGCAGGGACATCTTCAACTAGATCAGGTTGCTCAGAGCCCCGTCCAACCTGACCTTGAATGTTCCCAGGAATGGGACATCTACCACCTCTCTAGGCAACCTGTTCCAGTGTATCACCACCCTCATTGTAAAAAATTTCTTCCTTATATCTGGTCTAAATATACCCTCTTTTAGTTTAAAACCATTCCTCCTTGTCCTGTCACAACAGGCTTTGCTAAAAAGTCTGTCCCCATCTTTCTTATAAGTCCCCTTTAAATACTGAAAGGCTGCAATAAGGTCTCCCCAAAGCCTTCTCTCCTCCAGGCTGAATAACCGCAACTCTCTCAGCCTTTCTTCACAGGAGAGCCGTTCCATCCCCGTGATAATTTTTGTGGCCCTCCTCTGGACCCAACAGGCCCATGTCTTTCTTGTGCTGAGGGCTCCAGAGCTGGACGCAGTACTCCAGGTGGGGTCTCACCAGAGCAGAGGAGAGGGGTAGAATCACCTCCCTGGACCTGCTGGCCATGCTTCTTTTGATGCAGCCCAGGATATGGTTGGCCTTCTGGGCTGCGAGCGCACATTGCTGGCTCATGTCCAGCTTTTCATCCACCAGTACCCCCAAGTCCTTCTCGGCAGGGCTGCCCTCAATTCCTTCATCCCCCAACCTGTACTGATACTGGGGATTGCCCCAACCCAGGTGCAGGACCTTGAACTTGGCCTTACTGAATCTCATGAGGTTCACATGGGCCCACTTCTGGAGCTTGTCCAGGTCCCTCTGGATGGCATCCCATCCCTCAGGCGTGTCGACCGCACCACTCAGCTTGGTGTCATCTGCAAATTTGCTGAAGGTGCACTCGATCCCACTGTCTATGCCATTGATGAAGATATTAAACCATACCAGTCCCAGTATGGAACCCTGTGGGACACCACTCATCACTGATCTCCATCTGGACATTGAGCCATTGACCACTACCCTCTGGATGCGTCCATCCAACCAATTCCTCACCCACTGGACAGTCCATCCATCAAATCCATACCTCTCCAGTTTAGAGAGAAGGATGTTGTGGGGGACTGTGTCAAAGGCCTTACAGAGGTCCAGACATTGGTAGCCCTTCCCATGTCCACGGATATAGTCACTCCATCATAGAAGCCACTAAGTTGGTCAGGCAGGACTTGCCTTTGGTGAAGCCATGCTGGCTGTCTCGAATCACCTTCCTGTCCTCCGTGTGCCTTAGCATAGCTTCCAGGAGGATCTGTTCCATGATCTTCCCAGGCTCAGAGGTGAGTCTGACTGGCCATAGTTCCCCGGGTCTTCCTTTTTTCCCTTTTTAAAAATGGGGGTTATGTTTTCCCCCCAGTCAGCGGGAAGTTCACCGGACTGCCATGACTTCTCATCGGGTCCCATGGACTTCAGGTTCCTTAGATGGTCTTGAACCTGATCTTCTCCTATAGTGGGTAGCTCTTCATTCTCCCTGTCCCTGCCTTTGCCTTCTGTGGCTTGGGCAGTGAGGCTCGAGCACTTTCCAGTGAAGACCGGGGTAAAAAAGTCATTGAGTATCTCCGCCTTCTCTGTATCCCAGGTAACCAGGTCTCCTGTTTTGTGGAGAGGGCCCACATTTTCCCTAGTCTTCCTTTTATCACCAACGTACCTGTTGAAGCTTTTCTTGTTGCCCTTGATGTCCCTGGCCAGATTTAATTCTATCATGGCTCTAGCTTTCCTAACCTGATCCCTGGCTGCTCGGACAATTTCTCTGTATTCCTCCCAGGTTACCTGTCCTTGCTTCCACCCTCTGTAGGCTTCCTTTTGAGTATGTATTTAAGTGTGTCCAGGAGCTCCTTGCTCATCCATGCAGGTCTCCTGGTGTTTTTGCCCGATTACCTCTTTGTTGGGATGCATGGCTCCTGAGCTTGGAGGAGGTAATCCTTGAATATTAACTAGCTTTCTTGGAGCCCTCTTCCCTCCAAGGCTTTATCCCATGGCACTCTGCCAAGCAGATCCCTGAAGAGGCCAAAGTCTGCTCTCCTGAAGTCCAGGGTAGTGAGCTTGCTGCGTGCCCTCCTCGGTGCCCTAAGGATCTTGAACTTCACCATTTCATGGTCACTGCAGCCAAGGCTGCCCTTGAGCTTCACATTCCCCACCAGCCCCTCCTTGTTGGTGAGGTCCAGCATCACACGTCTCCTCATTGGCTCCTCTGCTACTTGGAGAAGGAAGTTATCATTGATGCATTCCAGGAATTTCTTGGATTGCTTATGCCCTGCCATGTTGTCCCTCCAACAGGTATCAGGGTGGTTCAAGTCCCCCATGAGGACCAGGGCTTGTGAACATGAGGCTGCTCCTATCTGTCTGTAGAAGGCCTCATCAGCTCAGTTTTCCTGGTCAGGTGCCTGTAGAAGACCCCCACCGTAATGTCACCTGTCCCTGCCCTCCCTTTAATCCTGACCCATAAGCTCTCGGTTGGCTCCTCATCCATCCCCAGGCGGAGCGCCATGCACTCCAGCTGGTCATTGACATAGAGGGCGACATCCCCTCCTCATCTCCCTGTCAAATTATTTGATAGAATAATTTTCAGGGATTAAGTATAAGCAGTAAAATGAAAATGTTATTTAGGAAGTTAGGTAAAAATCCATGAAACTTACTTCCTGATTTTTTTTTTTGTATAATTAATCCAGTCATCCAGTTTCTACAGCTGAAAAATATTTTGACTGTCAGTACAAAGGCAAGTGTTGTTGAGGCATAGCACTACTGTGTTCAACTTGTACATTGCTTGCTTGATACTGAAAACCTTGATCTTTTTTACATGTAAACCTCATTCACGAATGAGGTTTTTGCTAGTCAGAATGGTCTATGCCTTCTCTTTTGGTAAGTTCATCACACTTGAAAGACAAAACTGGTGAGGTGGCTGATGTATACAAGGGTACTGGTTTATATGTGCATTTTCCCTTTTGTTATTTCCGTTTTTTTAATTAGTTAATTAATCCTAACAACATAGGAGGAGGTACCTTCTCCCTGTCAGGACCAGCAGAAGGGTAACATTTTTTCAGTTTGTAAATAACAGAAGCATTTCGAGACTTTTTTTTGATTGCCAGTTAATTTTTGTGAGACAGTAATAGGACACTTACTGGCTTTGACACCTTCAGAAGACTGCCTTCATGCTTTTGAATGATGTAAACTATTTTCGAGTTGAGTGAACTCAATTGGTGTGCTTTGGTATGCTGAATGATTTTGCACTATTGTCTGTACAGCATTCTTTACTGTCATAGCTATGACCCCAAATAGATGCTCAAACCGAAGTTTCCTCTTCATGAAACAGAGACTGTTTTTGAAAGGTCATTCTCCTTTGAAGCAGTTTATAACTCTTTTCCATCATCTGTTAGAGGAGAGATTTGTGAACCGTCCAGGTATTCTGTGTAGCTCACCATTTTGGACATGTGTTTCTGGAGGAGATAAAGATTGTAATGACATTTTTAATGATGATTTAATTATTTATTAATTTGGGATGTAGCTGCTGTTAGGTTTAAGTAATTCAGTGTAACTACCAGCTACTGCATTTTTTAAAATCCTTGCTGGAGTTATGGAACAGTACTAATTTTCCTAAGTAAAATGTACTTCATTACTGAAATAAATGTAAAAAAAAATGTGTACCCATTACAGAAGTGCAGGGTACACATATCTTAACAGTATAGAGACCAAGGATAGATTGTATATACTAAAAAAAATTAACACGGAAATTCCCCCATATGTAAGTTGTGCGCAGATCTGATCAGATTCACATGTAAAGTTATGGCATAGGCACTGGAAGGTTATCTGTATATGGTAACAAAAACGCTACTACTGTTGTACTCTAATCTACACCTGGAGAAGTAGCTGCTAGATTGTTACTACTTCTGAAGTAATTTATGCTATGTGTAAACAGTGCCTAAGTTATGCAGAGTAATGAAGTTGTCTTCTGGCTCCAGAATCAGCTGTGAAACTTTTTCACCTTTCTTCCTTTGATATAATCCCAGTAGTCATTACTTTATGGAAAGAAGCTGCTTCAAAAGAATGATGTAATTCAGCCTTAGTTAATTTCTTTGCTCACCTATGCTTTTTTTCCTTTAGAAAACAGGCAATCCTGAACTGTCTCTAAAAGCAAACCTAACTGGATCACACTTTCTGCCAGCTGGCAGTTTATCATCAGAAAGATCGTTCTTTGATGATGTATTTAATGTAATGCATTGTCCAAATGCTGTCTCCTTAGTGACATACTGCTGTAATGCATCATACTGCCGTAATACATCAAAGCCTTCCTCACTTTGATGATCTCGTATAAGCACCAATGTTTTTTTGTGAACAAAAGAATAATGAGTCTTCATTAAAGTAGATGTATAATTCTACTGCTTATGAACTGCCTGCAAATGCAGATGATGCACAGTTATTGCATATCTAGTTTTTATTTGAAAAATAAACTGCATAGTACTGTCAATGGCTTTTAAAATTCACTTGAATGTGCTATTCAAACTAGATTGGCATGATGACTGGGATACCTACTCCTACTCCTTTTCTGGTTTCTGTTAAATTCTGTTTGCCACAGAGCTGGCCTAGATGTACTGCTGCATTGGGCTGTGCCAGTCTGCATTTTTTCCGATACTTTGTTCTCCGCTCTGTATGCTAGTGAGAAAGCT
Source organism: Calonectris borealis (assembly GCF_964195595.1). Classification (NCBI taxonomy): domain Eukaryota; kingdom Metazoa; phylum Chordata; class Aves; order Procellariiformes; family Procellariidae; genus Calonectris; species Calonectris borealis. Next base: position 33,877,187 of record NC_134315.1, on the reverse strand, counting down.
GTGCTTACCTTAAAGTGAACATATTGTATCTTTTATACTTTCTCCTGTGTTCTTACAGCAATCATAACTGGATAATTGCTGCTCATTAGACATAGTGTTGTAAGAGATGTAATCACATCAAATCTGTTGAGTGATTCTGTAATTATGTTTCATTTATTGTCTTCACTGAGATGTAGTATGAATATGCATAATCTTGCTTTCCTTGATTAGCTGTTTGACCAATGTTGTTTTATAATCAATAGCTAAAATGAGAAGAATTGGAAAGTTTTAAAAGAGAATGGACAATACATTCTTCTTTTGGAAATCAGTATTCCGGTGAGGTAGTAGAGGAAAATGGGATTACAAGGTTGTAATGAGTACTGGGTATATATTGCTGTGCAACTAAAGAAAAAGAAGTGAAAATATATGATAGGGTAAAGAACTTAAAACACACACTTTCTAAAGCCATCTATCATCACAGCATGGTTTCTGAAAAAATAAAATAATAGTAATAAAAATCCCTAAACAAAACCAACATACCTGTGTCTGAGGAAAAGTAAGAAGAGGCGAGAAAGAAGTGACTTTTATCACTGAACCCATCTCTTTGTTTCTGTCAGAAGCTTGGGTCTGGATTTTGTAAAGCTCTTAAATTGTTTAGAATTTCCTGAATTAGACATTTCCTCTTTCTGTACTACTGAACTGTTCAGTCTGAAGTCTATCAGTAGAAATAACAATTGAGAGAGATTTTCTGGCAGGCTTTGGTGTTCTGTTCCCACTGGGTTTGTGCTAACCTACCTCTATTGCCATGAGGAATCTGAATTAGAAAGAATAAGGCAGTATTTTAAGAAAATGTTAATATAAGAAAGGGTAGGCTTAAGTTGAATGACTTACTGATTTTTGATTTAAAATTCAGTGTGCTGGCGTTTAATAGTATTACCTATTAGCAAGTCAAAGTCAAATTTAAGTCAAATTGATGGTGCTTGGAACACCCTCTATAGCATACATGGAAATCTGTATATGGAAATAATAAAATAGATAAAATAGCTACAAACTTGCATTCTAGTTTGCACATTACAGAGATGTTCCCTCTTTATTGTTTATACAAGACAATATTCTTGGTCTACCAAGATTCTTTTGGTAATTTTTTCTAAGATGATGACTCTCTTGCTTTGTTTCAGCTTTGTGAAATGCTGTTTGCTGTTATTTATGAAACAGCATATTTAATCTTGGTATGCTTTTAAGGCAATTTTTTTCTAGATTTATATCTGAAATAATTAGCTTGAATTGAGACTATTTCTATGAGATCTAAAGTAGTTCTTAATCTAATATAATCATGACATTTGAAACAATGTAGAAATTCTTTTACCAAGCAGCTTACAGTATTTTTAAGGATTCTTACCACATTTAGCCAAATCCCAAAACCTCACTGTAAGTCACTGGCGATCTATGTAAAAGGATCATTAAATGAATGATAGAATGGACACCTATTTTAGTGTTCTGTTTACACCAAAAGGAAAAGGAAAAGGGGTGAGGCAATAGTGACATTTTTAATCTATAGCACTTTTAAATCACTTTAAATTCATTCAGGTTGGAAACATTGTTTTAGTTGCATGACAGTGTTACACCTGTATTTCTCATCCCTTCACTCAGTAACTGAGATTCTGATTTGTACCCAGTTAAACTTGGTGTCTAGTACCTGAAGATGTTAGATCTTTGTTGGAATTAATATGTAGCATGTCATTGGAAGAATCTTGTGCAACCCACCTACTTTGAGACCTTATCAAGTTTTTAACAGTGGGGAGAGAAGAGGAAATGGATTCCTCCTGTGATAATTATCAGCTTGCTTTGTTTTTCACTCACTGAAGATCATGTTATATTTCTTGTATTTCCCTTTTAAGTTTCCTGGTGAATATGGAGTACAGGAATTAATTTATTGAATTTAATTTGTTTTCTGAGCCTTCTTTCTATATATAAATTTATATCATCATCTCCTTATGGTTCAGCTTCTTTCCTCATTGATCTCTTCCACTCTGTGTGTTTAAATAATCTTGTATTGTTTCCATTCACTTCCAGAACAATACTATACTCACTGCCAATTTTACTTTCCTAATGAGATTTTAGAGCATTTCTGCTTGGCTTCATCCTTGTCTCTTTAAAATTATGTATACTCTGTTCTGTCATTCACTAACTTCTGTGTAACAGAAAATACACTGTGACCCAGAAGGACTTCAGTGGTTACAACATCTCATTGATCTTAAATACTTTATTGCTTTTAAATAGCTAGATGCATCCTGAAACAGAACATGCATTCTCTGTTAAATCCCCTATTTTCTTCAAAATCCGTATTAATAATTTCATTATCTCAACCAATTGTTTTCATTAATGTCAATATCTTTCTGATATTTCCTCTCTCAAATTCTAGTGCTCTTAATTTTTTCCTGCAATAATAAATGTATTTATTCAGCTACGCAACTTAGTAGCGTTTCTGAGTTCCAGTTCCTGGAAAATGAAAGATAGTTAATGGACAATGTAAAAACATCAAGCTCAAGTACTGCTACAATAAAGGTCATATTGTGGAACAGTTATCTGCAAGCCAGTGAGCTATTTAAATCATATTTAATGGTAAGTAATCAGATCACATGGAGAATAGTCAGGATATCACATACAGCTTCTGAAAGCTGTGCAGTTTTAACCTTGAACTCAAAGACAGGAAAACAAATAGCTGTTCTACTTGATCTGTGTTCAAAAGCAGAAATGTTGAAAGAAAGCATCATTACAATTTCTTCATCATATTAAGGATGATAAAATCTGAACATTTAATGGTTTCATTATGTCTAAATAAGGAAAAGTTTGGACATTCACTCCTCAGGCTTCTAATTCCTTATCAGGATTTTTCCTGAAATGTACAGTTTGTAGGCAGGATACTATCACAGTCAGTTCTTGCAGTAGATTTAATGTTCCTCAATCTGGTCAAACAGTGGACATAAGAACTCACCACCATAGTTCAAAACACAGTCTGTAGAGATGAACTCTGTTTCCAATAGGGTCCATAAACAGCTAGAGTGCAAACAGGAAAGAGCATATATACTTCTCCTTAATATTCTCCCAAAGTCCATCAATTTTCAGAGTGGGAATTTCTGGGTCTGTAAGTGAGAGGTTACGTAATGCCATTAGTCAGTCAGTTCATTTATCCTTGAGTTAGGTTCAGTTCTGGGGATTTGTTAATGTTCATTCTATCTATTTGTACCATAGGATCTTTCACAGTTATTTCAGCTTTAAGCAGATCTCTGCTAATTTTTCTGTCTTTGTCCTCTTCTCCAGCTTCCACCCTTCCCTTGAAAACAAAAGGGACCAGTATCAGAATCTCCCTAAAAGCTTTCACAGTTAATATTACTGTAAATAATTAATTTAGCTTTCCTACAATGGTTTTGTGCTTTCTGAATGTGTTTTTATATCCTGGTCGCCAGCTGGCCCTGCAGATTCCCTGACTAGTTTGTTATTTGTGATGTATTGAAAGGATTGTGATGTCTTGAAAGGATGGTTGAACTCAATGATCTTAGAGGTCTTTTCCAACCTTAATAATTCCATGATTCTATGATTAGTTTTGATTCCTTTAGAATAGTTACTTCCTAAATTCTTTTAGCTAGTCTCACCGTGTTTTTACATTGATCTTCTGTTATCTTCATTTGCATACAACTGCAGCATTTTGATCCTGCAGCTTTCATAATCCTGATATTCTCCTTCACTTAGCCTTTACTGAAGCCTTTTTCTAATAAGTGGAGTGCACACACACTGTGCTTCCACATGGTGTCCTTCAGTAGTCTCTACACTGCTTCTAAGGATTTAATTCTCCTAACTCTCCCTTAACCTGATTTTTATAAACTTCCTTATTTTCCATGATTTCCCTTTTTGAAGATTAACACACTTGGTCTTTGCTCCTAGAATCTGCTGCATATAAGAGTTTGTGATCACTGTTACAAAGCTAGTACTTTTGAATCAGAGATTTGAAAGTGCTATGAGATTTTTAACTAGATCCCACACATCATGTAGACCCAAGTCAAGACTCACTAACCAGCTCTTCTTTGATACAATCCTCAATAACATTTACAAGTTTTGTCTCTGCATAATGGTGTGCTGATGTGACATTTGTCCAGATTACAGAAGAGTGGAAATTACCTGGCAGAATTTATTTACCTCCCTTGGTGCCTCACTGATTTCTCTAAGCATATTGCATATAGTTTGTGTGTGACATGGATGGTTCGTTGATGATATAAACCCCAAATCATATTTTTCAAATTTAGGCTTGGAATTTTACACCATGCAGATTTTGTGTTAATTGACCAGTTGGTTAATTTGTTAATTTGATTTGATACTAAACTTTCTTTAAGACAGAGGATTACTGTTCCTATAGTTCAGATTACTCTGTCTTTCCTGTATATTTTGTATTCTGCTCTCATACTGTTACATTGATTGTCTGACTTCCATGAGCTTGCGACATGTCTGGTATATTAATATCTTAATTTGGATCACACATTCCAATTTCTCCATCTTATTTCTTAGGCTTCCAGCATTTACAAAGTGGCAGACATACTATTGATTAGTTACATTTCTTGGCACTCTTTTAAAATGGCAATCTGTTTGTTTTCTATTTCCATATTTGATTATTTCTATCCCCTGACCTACCCTTCTCTTGAGAATACAGAATTTTTGTGTCTTCATCTTTACAAACGTTACCTTAAACCCTGTGTACTTCTGTGCCTGTCAGCTTTCCCTCACTCCTCAGTGTAAAGTTCACTGTCAGCCCTGTTTATTTTAATCATCAGCACCTTGGTTCCTTAGAGCTGAGATCAGGTCCTTTCCTTATGTCCAGAAGTGCCCTCAGTTCCTGAAAAATTGAATAACTCTCCTTCTTACAAGAAGTTCTGAAACTGCATTTCCATTGCTGTTCCTGGACATGTGTGGGTACTAACAACACTTCAGAGATGCTAGCAGAGACCCTTGTTGTCTTTTCCAGAACTCTATATTTTGTGTCTGAAATTTGTCTCTTGCCCATTTCATTAATATACATGGAGAAAACAATTACAGGACTCTCCCCAGCATTTCCAAGCTGGTTCCTTTTGATGTCTGTACCTTCTTGCCTGGTAGGTGTATTTTCCTCTCTGGGCTCAGAAACTGAGAAGACTCTGCCTGAGAAAGGCGTCTTCCATCAATGCAAACTCTTTTCTGCTTCCAGAAGGGCATTCTCAGTGCTGGATGTTACCCAGCAGAGACGCCTGTGCCTTGTGTTTGTTCCCCCTTTGCTAGCCTCTGATGTCTCTGAACTGCCCTATGAACCTCTTCACTTCTCCATTCCCTTCCTGAGCAGAACTGCATCTGCCAGTTGGATCTGATCAGCTCCGCTGCCCAGACACTGCTCAGGCTGAGGCTGAAGGGATTTCCCTGACCCTTTATGTCTGCCTGAGGTCTTCCAAATCAAACAGGGCTGAACTTCTCCCTCACGGGACCGTGTGGAGCCTGTACCATTCATTTATGCACATATACCCTTTTCCTGGATGAGGTAGGCATCAATTATGATACTTGACACAATAACCTGCATGCTTCATCCTATTGATGTTTTCTCTTTCTTTGAATAGACACAAGAGCATTTCTCAAAGTTGTCTTCAATCTCCAGTGGTTCTGTTCACCTCTCCTCCTGATGTTCTCCTTTGGACTGAAAGTTGCAGAACCATCCGGCTCCTATTACTTATCATTGAGCTCCTATTGCAGTGAAACTGCTACTTACCTGATCATTTTATTTAGTCCTGGGTCTCTGCTCATTCACTGAAGCTCTCTTTGCTTCGGAGAAGTACAGAATATTTTTGTTCTGGGCAAAGAGGAATTTATATTGACAATTAATTGCAGGCTTTGCATATGTTTGTATGATACAGTAGCTTTTTTAAGGGCAGATTTTTGCTATACAAATGCCATTTGCACAGCTTGTCTCCATGCTCCACCTTACATGTTAAAACCTTACGCAGCAGGTGATCTATGCATGGCAACCTTGCACGTGAAACTGCTGTAGAACTGGGGCTAGAGGAGAAAAATAACACATTCAAATTTATAACAGAAAGCAAAGTAACATAATGGGATAAGTTGCAAGGGACTTTGAGTCCCAACAGCTTTTGGTCCACTTTTTTCTTTACATTTGAAGGTAGTTGCTGTCTTTAAGTTTTCTTTTCACTTGTAAGAAGTGTTTGAACCTTACAACAACCTATAGTGATGTTTCCTTCTGTTCAAATAGGTGTTTTTTAATGGTAACAGTTATTTTTAGAGTTTTAAATGTACACATTTATTTACATACACTTCCTAAGTCATAAATGCAGATTGCTTATGTGTCTAAGCAAATTAGGGATTATTACACACAATAAGAATAGCGTATGTGCATACTAATACCTGCTTTGAGTATCATGTCCATCTATGCACAAATAACTGGTGAATATCTGCCTCATTGTGGAGTATCCGTATGGTATCATTTTGCACCTACATCACAGCAAAAAGCAAGAATTTTCCAATTTGCAATTGGGAAACTATGATACTTTATGCAAAAAAGTAAAAGACTGTTTTTCAACTGTATTTTTTCTATTGCTTTACAGTTGTATAAAGTGAATGTGAAGTAAAAAAAAAGTAATATGTGATATTGCTATCTCTTTTAATAACTGCAAATATATAAAAAACTATATAAGGTGCAACAATTGATATTGAATAAAACGTAGGCTTTTGCTTTTGCTTTGTGAATATGATTGTATAAATTGCTTTATATGATTACATTAATGTACATAATTGCATCCAAGTATACGTTTTAATTAATGACACAAACCCCTGGTAACTACAATACTTGGTCACATTTGTGAATATGTCAACACATACTTTCTTGCCATAGTGTTGCTGTCTCATAAAAATCCCTGTTGGAAATATCATGCAGGTCCTGGTAATATACTACATATTGTCAGAGTTTGTATTTGAAGGACAACAGAAACAATCCTAGGATCTAAACATGTATACGAAAATGTTTATAATCTTATTATTGCAGTCATAAGTTTGTTTGGTTTTTTTTTTTAAGATATCCCTGTCCTTCCTGCTCAACATTGTCAATCCACATTGGCAGAATTGTTCATTCTGACAATCATCATCAAGCTGGGGTAGTTTCAACAGCATTTGCCATTTTTTTAAAATAATTGGAAAAGCCTTTTGCTTTTGGCAAAAGGTTGATGAGGAGACATGTCTCCCCTCCCTACTGCTTCTGTTGCAAATGTTATGCACAAGCTAACAAATTAATAAGATTTGTTTGCAACACTATTTTAACTAATTCATAAAACAAACAAACAAAAAAACCTTCCAAATATCACTTATGCCAAGAAGTTTTATTCACTTAGATATAGTATGTGATTTTGAGGTCTTTGATATTTAAAAAGACATTAAAAATCCCTAAATCCTATTCAACTTATACCAAGTAATTAACAGCTATGCTAATTAAATGGACATAATGGTAATATACTCCTTGGTAGCACAGTCATCAAAATAATGCAGTTTCTGTTGACCTGTTCTCCCAGTATTACTCAATTGTAGACAATTTAATTTTCAAAAGGAAATTCTAGTCTACTAAATCACGCAGTGTCGTGGTTTAATCCCAGCTGGCAACTAAGCCCCACACAGCCGCTCACTCACTCCCCCCTGGTGGGATGGGGGAGAGAACCAGAAGAGTAAAAGTGAGGAAACTCATGGGCTGAGATAAAGACAGTTTGATAGGCAAAGCAAAAGCCACGCATGCAAGCAAAGCAAAACAAGGAATTCACTCACTACTTCCCACCGGCAGGCAGGTGTTCAGCCATCTCCAGGAAAGCAGGGCTCCATCACGTGTAATGTGGACTTGGGAAGACAAACGCCATCACTCCAAGCATCCCCCACTTTCTTCTTCTTCCCCCAGCTTTATATGCTGAGCATGACACCACATGGTATGGCAGATCCCTTTGGTCAGTTGGTGTCAGCTGTCCCGGCTGTGTCCCCTCCCAACTCCTTGTGCACCCTGTCCTGGTTCCAGCTGGGACAGGGTTAACTTTCTTCCCAGTAGCCTGGGGGCTGTGCTGTGTTTTGGGTTCGGTGTGAAAGGAGCGTTGATGGCCCATTGATGCTTTGGCTGTTGCTGGGTGGTGCTTGCACCGGGAGGGGGGAGCACAGCCGGGGTGGTGGACCCAGCTGGCCAATGGGGTATTCTATACCATGTGACATCATGCTCAGTATAAAAACCAGGTGTGTGGGGGGGCTCGCCCCCCGTTCGTGACACGTGGTCGGCGGTCGGTGAGCGGTTCTGTTGTGCATTGCCTGCTTTGTGTATTCTGTTATTGTTGTTGTTCTCACTGTTATTATTACTGTTCTACTTAGTTTTATTTCAATTATTAAACTGTTTTTATCTAAACCCGGGAGCTTTCCTACTTGTGCCCTCCCAATTCTCTCCCCCATCCCACCGGGGGGGGGTGATCGAGCGGCTGTGTGGCGTTTATTTTTGCTGGCTGGGGTTAAACCACGACAGTCCTTTTTGGCGCCCAACGTGGGGCACGAAGGGTTGAGATAACGACAGATTATTTAGAACATATTAAGGAATTTATATCTGGTAACATATTCGTTTGTTCTGCACCATGCTCTTGTTTTTACTGTACCTGTTAAAAACTGGAGTTGGGTTTTGTAGTCTGTTGTGCTCTGCCGTGATTAATGATGTTTTGCCTGGGAGATTTGTTACTAAAACGCTGGCATTGGGGGTTATTTGGTATTTGGGATTCGTAATGAAGCCGTTTCTGCATTTCGGGTACCACCTCATGGAGACCATTAGCAATTATACCTTTTCCTCCGAGAGATTTTTTATGGAGGAAATAGAGAATGGCACCCTCACTACCTTCATCTCCTTTGTTAAAATAACTTGCCAGTACCTTGAACATCCCTGGGTAGTTAAGATACATCTCTTGGTACTCCTTGGGAATATTGTTGCGGTTTTCTCCAAGGTTAGTAAGCAATTTAAGAATGTCATCCAGAGATCTGCCCCAAGGTTGGATAGTTATGAGTGGCAGGGCGAGTGGGATAGCATGGGCAAATGCCTAGGGCGATGGGCACCCCCAGTGTTCTGGAACTTTACCCCTGAACAAGTGAAGAACCCTGAGAAATTAGTAGAATATTTGGAAGAAGTATGCTGTCACCCTGGCCATTCCAGGGAGACGCAAATCACTACAATGTGCTGGGGCCTGGCCCACGCCTACCGAGCCCTGTTTAACACCACTCAGAACCCCCAAGGGGAAGGAAACGTCTCTGGAGCTGATGACAAAGCAACAGGCCCTGCGGCTACCCCACCCCCCACGGCAAGCACAGCGGCTCCCTCACCCCCCAGGGCAGGCACGGCAGCTACTCCGCCCCCTGCGATAGAGAACCAACCCATGCCGGTATCAGTCGCCCCTATACAAAAAAGAAAATGCACAAGAAAATCAGCTCGTCTAGTAAGGGATGAAGATGAACCAGGGCCATCACGAGAACAGGAGGAGGAGGAGGCAGAACCCGTAAATGAGATGGTGACCACCCGATCCCTATCTCTGGGTGAGCTGCGAGATATGCGAAAAGACTTCAGCCGTCGTCCAGGGGAGCACATTGTCACCTGGCTGCTCCGATGCTGGGATAACGGGGCCAGTAGCCTGGAATTAGAGGGTAGGGAAGCCAAGCAGCTGGGATCCCTTTCTAGGGAAGGGGGCATTGACAAAGCAATTGGACAAGGGGCACAAGTCCTCAGCCTCTGGAGGCGACTCCTGTCAGGTGTGAAGGAAAGGTATCCCTTCAAGGAAGATGTTATATGCCACCCAGGCAAGTGGACCACCATGGAGAGAGGTATCCAGTACCTGAGAGAATTAGCCGTGCTGGAAGTGATTTATGATGACCTGAACAACGAGCAGTTATCCAAAGACCCAGATGAGGTCAAATGCACCCGACCCATGTGGCGGAAGTTTGTACGGAGCGCACCAGCGTCACATGCAAACTCATTGGCAGTAATGACCTGGAGAGATGGAGAGGAACAAACAGTGGATGAACTGGCTGGCCAACTCCGGCAATATGAAGAAAGTCTCTCTTCCTCCCTACGGGCCTGTGTCTCTGCTGTGGAGAAACTGTCTCAGGAGGTCCAGCAACTCAAAGAGGACATGTCCTGCTTCCCCCCTGCACGGGCCAGCGTCTCAGCCATTAGGAGCAAACGTCCCGCTGCTCAAGAGAGGAGACATCGTGGGTACACACCCCGGGGCACCCTGTGGTTTTACCTGCGTGACCACGGAGAGGACATGAGGAAGTGGGATGGAAAACCTACCTCAGTCCTACAGGCACGGGTACATGAGTTGCAAGGGAAAACAACCACAAAAGGGGGTTCTTCCAGGAAAACCGCTGCTCCGGTCTCCAGTGAGTTCCCCAGACAGAGTAGAAGGGCTGATTCCACTTCCGACCTTAACAAAGGGACTTCTGACTCATACTTACAAGAAGTAGATAGCGAATATGATGACCAGGACTAGAGGGGCCCTGCCTCCAGCCAGGTGGAGGAAAGGGACAACCGGGTTTACTGGACTGTGTGGATTCGATGGCCTGGCACATCAGATCCACAAGAATATAAGGCTCTCGTAGACACCGGTGCACAGTGTACCCTGATGCCATCAGGCTATAAAGGGGCAGAACCCATTTGTATTTCTGGAGTGACAGGGGGATCCCAAGAGTTAACTGTGTTGGAGGCGGAAGTGAGCCTAACCGGGAACGAGTGGCAGAAGCACCCCATTGTGACTGGCCCAGAGGCTCCGTGCATCCTTGGCATAGACTACCTCAGGAGAGGGTATTTCAAGGACCCAAAAGGGTACCGGTGGGCTTTTGGTATAGCTGCCCTGGAGACGGAGGAAATTAAACAGCTGTCTACCTTGCCCGGTCTTTCAGAGGATCCTTCTGTTGTGGGGTTGTTAAAGGTCCAAGAACAACAGGTGCCGATCGCTACCACAACAGTGCACCGGCGGCAATACCGCACCAACCGAGACTCCCTGATCCCCATCCATGAGCTGATTCGTCGACTGGAGAGCCAAGGAGTGATCAGCAAGACTCGCTCACCCTTTAACAGTCCCATATGGCCAGTGCGAAAGTCCAATGGAGAGTGGAGGCTAACAGTAGACTACCGTGGCCTGAACGAAGTGACGCCACCACTGAGTGCTGCCGTGCCGGACATGCTGGAACTTCAATACGAACTGGAGTCAAAGGCAGCCAAGTGGTACGCCACCATTGATATCGCTAATGCATTCTTCTCCATCCCTTTGGCGGCAGAGTGCAGGCCACAGTTTGCTTTCACTTGGAGGGGTGTCCAGTACACCTGGAACCGACTGCCCCAGGGGTGGAAACACAGCCCTACCATTTGCCATGGACTGATCCACACCGCACTGGAACAGGGTGAAGCTCCAGAACACCTGCAATACATTGATGACATCATCGTGTGGGGCAACACAGCAGAGGAAGTTTTCAAGAAAGGGGAGAGAATAGTCCAAATCCTTCTGAAGGCCGGCTTTGCAATAAAACGAAGTAAGGTCAAGGGACCTGCACAGGAGATCCAGTTTTTAGGAATAAAATGGCAAGATGGACGTTGTCAGATCCCAACAGATGTGATCAATAAAATAACAGCCATGTCCCCACCAACTAACAAAAAGGAAACACAAGCTTTCTTAGGCGTTGTGGGCTTTTGGAGAATGCATATTCCAAATTACAGTCAGATCGTAAGCCCTCTCTATCACGTGACCAGGAAGAAGAACGACTTCAGATGGGGCCCTGAGCAACGACAAGCATTTGAGCAAATTAAACAGGAGATAGTTCATGCAGTAGCCCTTGGGCCAGTCCGGGCAGGACAAGATGTGAAGAATGTGCTCTACACCGCAGCCGGGGAGAATGGTCCTACCTGGAGCCTCTGGCAGAAAGCACCAGGGGAAACTCGAGGTCAACCCTTAGGGTTCTGGAGTCGGGGATACAGAGGATCCGAGGCCCGCTACACTCCAACTGAGAAGGAGATATTGGCAGCATATGAAGGGGTTCAAGCTGCTTCGGAAGTGGTTGGCACTGAAGCACAGCTCCTCCTGGCACCCCGACTGCCGGTGCTGGGCTGGATGTTCAAAGGGAGCATCCCCTCTACACATCATGCAACTGATGCTACGTGGAGTAAGTGGGTCGCGCTGATCACACAAGGGGCCCGAACAGGAAACCCCAGTCACCCAGGAATCTTGGAGGTGATCACGAACTGGCCAGAAGGCAAAGATTTTGGAATATCCCCAGAGGAGGAGGTGATGCGTGCTGAAGAGGCCCCACCATATAACAAACTACCAGAAAACGAGAAGCAATATGCCCTGTTCACTGATGGGTCCTGTCGCCTTGTGGGAAAACATCGGAGATGGAAGGCTGCTGTATGGAGTCCTATACGCCAAGTTGCAGAAACTGCTGAAGGAGAAGGTGAATCGAGTCAGTTTGCAGAGGTGAAAGCCATCCAGCTGGCCTTGGACATTGCCGAACGAGAAAAATGTCCAGTACTTTATCTCTATACTGACTCATGGATGGTGGCGAATGCCCTGTGGGGGTGGTTGCAGCAGTGGAAGCAGAACAACTGGCAGCGCAGAGGTAAACCCATCTGGGCTGCCGCATTGTGGCAAGATATTGCTGCCCGGGTAGAGAACCTGACTGTAAAAGTACGACACGTAGATGCTCACGTACCCAAGAGTCGGGCCAGTGAAGAGCACCAAAACAACCAGCAGGTGGATCAGGCTGCCAAGATCGAAGTAGCTCAGGTAGATCTGGACTGGCAACATAAAGGTGAATTATTTATAGCTCGGTGGGCCCATGACACTTCAGGCCACCAAGGGAGAGATGCAACATATAGATGGGCTCGTGATCGAGGGGTGGACTTAACCATGGACACTATTGCACAGGTTATCCATGAATGTGAAACATGCGCTGCAATCAAGCAAGCCAAACGAGTAAAGCCTCTTTGGTATGGAAGACGATGGTTGAAGTATAAATATGGGGAGGCCTGGCAGATTGATTATATCACACTCCCACGAACCCGACAGGGCAAGCGCTATGTGCTTACCATGGTGGAAGTAACCACCGGATGGCTGGAAACATATCCTGTGCCCCATGCCACCGCCCGGAACACCATCCTGGGCCTTGAAAAGCAAATCCTGTGGCGACATGGCACCCCAGAAAGAATTGAGTCAGACAACGGGACTCACTTCCGAAACGCCCTCATAGACACCTGGGCCAAAGAGCATGAGTGGGTCTATCACATCCCCTACCATGCACCAGCCTCTGGGAAAATTGAACGATACAACGGGCTGTTAAAGACAACACTGAGGGCAATGGGTGGTGGGACATTCAAGCATTGGGACACACATTTAGCAAAGGCCACCTGGTTAGTGAACACTAGGGGATCTGTCACTCGAGCTGGCCCTGCCCAATGCAAACCCTTACGTGCTGTAGAGGGGGATAAAGTCCCTGTCGTGCATATGAGAAATATGCTGGGGAAGACAGTCTGGGTTGCTCCTGCCTCTGGCAAGGGAAAACCCATCCGTGGGATTGCTTTTGCTCAGGGACCTGGGTGCACTTGGTGGGTGATGAGAAAGGATGGGGAAGTCCGGTGTGTACCTCAGGGGGATTTAATTTTGGGTGAAAATAGCCAATGAACTGAATTGTACGATGTTAGTTATTACATAGTACTGTATGTCATCACTTTTATGGTTACCATATGCCATATTAACAGTATTACAGTAAGAATCACCCAGATTAATGTAGGATGAACGCCGATGAAACTGAGCAAGGTGCAACAATGATAGAACCAGACGAGCGCCCAGAACTGGCCTCCGCATGCAAGAGCCCGACACCACACACCATCTCTCCTGCCCTGCAAGACTGTTACGACAGGTGGAACCCGAAGTCATGAACTAAATGAACTCAACGGACGTTTTAGAGGGATGGCCCATGGACTAAGGGAATGATATCTCTGTGTGCGTATATATCAAAAGGCAGGGAAAAGGAGCGGTGACTAATTGGAATGTATGGGAAAATGTGAGACCTGGGCATGATGTAGATGGTATAGAATAAGGGGTGGATATTGTCCTGGTTCCAGCTGGGACAGGGTTAACTTTCTTCCCAGTAGCCTGGGGGCTGTGCTGTGTTTTGGGTTCGGTGTGAAAGGAGCGTTGATGGCCCATTGATGCTTTGGCTGTTGCTGGGTGATGCTTGCACCGGGAGGGGGGAGCACAGCCGGGGTGGTGGACCCAGCTGGCCAATGGGGTATTCTATACCATGTGACATCATGCTCAGTATAAAAACCAGGTGTGTGGGGGGGCTCGCCCCCCGTTCGTGACACGCAGTCGGCGGTCGGTGAGCGGTTCTGTTGTGCATTGCCTGCTTTGTGTATTCTGTTATTGTTGTTGTTCTCACTGTTATTATTACTGTTCTACTTAGTTTTATTTCAATTATTAAACTGTTTTTATCTAAACCCGGGAGCTTTCCTACTTGTGCCCTCCCAATTCTCTCCCCCATCCCACCGGGGGGGGGTGATCGAGCGGCTGCGTGGCGTTTATTTTTGCTGGCTGGGGTTAAACCACGACACACCCCCAGCCGACTTCACTGGTGGGGTGGTGTGAAGAGCAGAAAAGGCCTTGGCTCTGTGTAAGCACTGCTCAGCAGTAACGAAAACATCCCTGTGTTATCAACACTGTTTTCAGCACAAATCCAAATATAACCTCATACTAGCTACTGTGAAGAAAATTAACTCTATCCCAGTCAAAACCAGCACATGCAGTTGTAGAAAATGTCTCCTAATGAGGACATGTAGAGGAACAGTATTCGCTGGGATTTTTTATGTGTGTGTACATTCACATCAACAGGGACTTTCTTCAAAGATGTCTATGTAATATAGGAGTGACTATGCTTAAATGCATAGTTTTTTTTTTTTTTAGGAAACAAAATCACCTCTGCCATGTTTGTATCTTTTTTTAGAATTTATTTTCTTGTCAAGAATAAATGATGAATAGGATTCATAAGGACTCTTTTGGAAAGCAAATACTCTGTTTTCACAGTGGAGGAATTTTATGCAAATATTGATGAATGTTTGTCCTGTATGTAAGATAGAGAGGGATACAGCTTGATGCCCCAAGTCCGTTCCAGCATCTGACTGACAGAACTGAACACCGTAAGGAAGAGCACTTATCCTTCTTGATTAGGATGCGCAAATTAAGTGCAGACAGTTACAATATATCCTTGTTCTTTGTAGTCTGCCTCACTGGAGCTGGAAGGAAGGTGCTTCCAGTTTCTAAAAGAACAGTTTACTTCCAGTGCCATTCCTTGAGTCTCTCTTTCGAATTTACTCTGCACGTCATCTATTGTCTGGCGATGCCCTTTTCAATATCTGTTGCAGTATAAAACATGGTCAGGGTTACTGATTATCCAAAGCTGAATTCAGAATGGCCTTTCTGATGACATTTCAAATTTCGGTAAACTTCAACAAACTTTAGCTTTTAACAACTGGAGTTGGAAACTCATTAAGCTAATGTAGAAAACAAACTACATATTGAGTTGCACTAGTGATAAGCCCATTGATTTAATGGCAGAACTGACTCAGATTTTTGTACATGCCAATTTTTTAAGGGTGAATTGCTGAAAAATTTTAAATATATGCCTTCTGCCAGTATTCTCTACGCTAGGTTTTATGATGGCTTCCAATACATACATAAAAGTAATGTCTGCAAAAGAACTCATAGGCTATAATCAGTTATCTCCCTTTTCTGCTTCTTTTCCTGTCAATGTTGCCACATGCATGTCAGCAGTTAAAGTTGCATGGAACTCTTTGAAAGAGAAAATAAAACAAATGTTTGATGTGTCTGGTCATTGGCACTTAGCATTAGCAGCACCACTTTTGTAACATTTCAGTTGCTTTATTCACCTGAAAAATCTGAAGGTTACAAAGCAGCATTGAAAGATTAAAACCTCCAACTGGGATTTCTTTACGTGATTTTTTAGAAGGAAAACTTTCCACAAACCTTATTATTTAATGAATAAATCTGTGAAAGAGGCTTCAGACCACGGACATGTGTAATGAAATAAAGTAATCTTAATTATCCCAATGATCATTTGTAACAGCAAAGAGATGGCGAGGCTTCCTACGGGGATAAAAATGGAACTGACTGTTGGGGTGGAAGAGAAAGGAGAAGGAATTAGGGTTTGAAACTCCCTGACTCACCCAATTCCCAATTGCTTTTTAGACACAGTTTGTGATCCTTTCAAGTGCTCTAAATTAATCACCATTTGCAGAAGTTAGAACAGGGCTCACTCAACACTCCAAACAAAATCTTAAAAAAATGAAAGAATTAGCATATTAAACCTGGCTGCTGGGTAACGCGCTGTTACTGCATAGCTCTGGGGTTGCAGGACCCTTTATACAATTCACTCTACAAGGCACTCTGAAAAATAAGAGAGAAAAAAATTATCTGCTAACAAAACCAGCAGCAATTCATTGTAGATATTTAACCTTTTGTGCTCCTTTTAAATTTTGTTTAATAGGAGCTGATTTTACAGTCTGGTAGACTGAATTTCATTTGACAACAGAGGACAAGAGAAGAGTGACTCTGAATTTAGTTTTATTTTCAGTTTATTCTAACTTGGTTATTACTGACTTTTATTGACTCTCACCAGTTCAGGAGAAAACTTGATGTAGTGTCTTTCTCTTTAGGAAAGGGTCTTGTGTGGGAACACAACAGTTCACTGATATATCACAAAACTAACAAAGGGCTTGCTTTTTAAATCTAATTAATTAAAAAAATGTAGATTTACAGTGAAAAATACTTTTTTGTACTTCAATCTGCCATCCTGCTGCTAGCAGTACTGTTACCAAAGTAGAAGTTACTAATGATGTTTATTAGTGCATCATATGTGGATATGAACACAGGTAGAAAAAGAGATTTTTCCAAGAAAAAAATACGAATTTAATTTAGAATTTCAGACATTTGTGTAGAATATATATGTTACTCTTGTAATTCTTCTGAAATTGCATGTGTATTTTCCTCTCTGTTACTTCATTCTGAAATTCAGAACTGGTCCTGAGATCTCACAATTGTAAACTCTGCTGTTTTAATTTATCATCTTCCTGCTGAAGCGTCTAAATGTCCCTCTCCCTCTTGTGCTTCTTTAGATCCGTTCGGTTATTTATCTTGTCATTTATTCAGTGGGAGTCTGGGCATACTCAGTGATTTCTTAGGCGCATTCGCCTCCCTTGTATCTTAGTCCATTGAGTTACTATTTTGGGCAGAGCTTATTTGGTAAGTGTAAGTTTGAAATTGTCCCTATGCATTGCCTTGTCTGCAGGGAAGAGATGATACTGATTCTCTAATAATTACTGAAACTTCTTGCTACAGATAAAAGACTCGATCTATTTAAAAGAAAACCACAGCCACAAAAACACCACAAGGGCACAAATAGAAATTTTCCTCAAATGGAAGTTTCTAATGGAAAAAAAAGCTGCTGGCATTGATTGTGGGCATCCTTTCTGCTCCACTTTAGACCAGGTGGAAGAACGTGTGGGATAGTAGTGGAAAGTGGATGGAGGTCTGGCCGCTACCTGCCTACTGGAGCAGGCGCTTTGACGGACTCCTTGTGGACAACTGAAATTACACTGGAGGTTGTTGAGCCCTCACCATGTCACAGCTCCTGAAATAAAAAAGCTGCCTCCCACAGCCTCCTCCTCACTAAGCACAGCCTTTTCTTCTGCCCCTGCAGCCTCCTTCCAAGTATCCCTATTTCAAATGTTATCATTTCCCATGTTACTTATTTGTCTGTTTGTTTGTCTATTGGAAAATACTGTCTAAATGTATGTGTAATGCTTTGAAGACAAACCAAGAATTTTTATTGTTTTGGATTCATTTAAGCCGCCTGTGTGCTGACAAGGAAGGAGTGAGGGGAAGCTGTAACTTAAAACAGCTGATACAAGTTACTTGAAATGAAAATACATTTGAACCCGATTCTCATATATTGTTATGAATTTGGAATCAATTTTCTCAGAGGGAAGGTGCAGGAACATGTCCATGGAAGGATTCTAAATCCTAAAACAGAAAGTTGAAAGCCTTTATTTTTTTTTGAAAAAATCTGAATTTTGCAGGGCTATGTAATTTAGAAGGGAAGGCTGAAATATCTGTAGTGGTAAACATGTAACATGGTACAACGTAAACTTTGTTTTCTATTTTATTCTCTCAAAACAGTTTTAAAACATAAGGTGACCAAAGGAAGACTTCATTTTGCAAATAAGGTGGGGAATGACTGCCTTTTATGTCATGTTCAGGGAGAAAAAGGATTTTAACAAGTTTATAATTTTGCTTGCAGCCTTAACCTTTATACTTGTAACTTCGAAGAAATGTGTTGCATAACTGCTTTTTCCTTCACATAGAACTGTGCATTTTCAAAAAGGGAGAAGAAAATGTTATAATAAAAATAAAAATAAATAAAATAAAATAAAAATTCCATACCTGAAACTATTTGACTAGGCTGTGTCAAAAACCTGTTTCTTGATCCAAAGTGTATTGACTTCAAGAAGTATCTTTACCTTTCCCAGGCCTTGTTTCAAGCCCTCCAGGAGGTTGCTTCTCTGCAGACTTCTAAGAACTCCACAACAAAGGGCTACAGATAGTAGCCTGTGGTAAGTTACTTCTTAAAAATGTAAAATAAAGTAGGAGCTCATTCACTAAGGAAAAATAACTGGCATCTGCACTACACATTCTTGAGTTTCATGTACTGACCTCTTGTGATGTCTTAGCTGCCAGAATAGCAATGTACATAAATTTATTTCTATGGGAATTCATGACTTAACAATTTCTCAAGAAATCAGGTCACTTAAAAATATATTTTAGTATATGCTTATGTGCTGGTTTTGGTTGGGATAGAGTTAATTTTCTTCATAGTAGCCAGTATGGGTTTATGTTTTGGGTTTGTGCTGAAAACAGTGTTGATAATACAGAGATGTTTTCGTTATTGCTGAGCAGTGCTTACACAGAGCCAAGGCCTTTTCTGCTCCTCACCCCACCCCACCAGCGAGTAGGCTGGGGGTGCACAAGGAGTTGGGAGGGGCCGCAGCCGGGACAGCTGACCCCAACTGACCAAAGGGATATGCTGTACCATATGTCAGTATATAAAGCTGGGGGAAGAAGAAGGAAGTGGGGGATGCATGGAGTGATGGCGTTTGTCTTCCCAAGTCACCATTACGTGTGATGGAGCCCTGCTTTCCTGGAGATGGCTGAACACCTGCCTGCCGATGGGAAGTAGTGAGTGAATTCCTTGTTTTTCTTTGCTTGTGTGCATGGCTTTTGCTTTCCCTGTCTTTATCTTAGCCCACGAGTTTTCTCACTTTTATTCTTCTGATTCCCTCCCCCATCCCACTGGCGGGGAGTGAGCGAGCGGCTGTGTGGGGCTTAGTTGCAGGCTGGTGTTAAATCACGATAGCTTAACAATAGATGTTTAACAGATCTTTTATTTACATCTTGACCAGAATGTCAAGGGCTACAGCAAAAGTGTTTTTCTTTTTAAACTGTCTGACTTGCTACAGTAAACATCCAGAATCATATGCCCAGTTTTTAAGAAGACTGTAATGAATCTTTCTTTAGGAGTTTTTCATTGTGTAACATATTTTAGATTTAGTTCTTTGTTTTTTAGTCTCACATCAATTGATGATAAACAAAATAACCCTTGATTTTTAAAAACAATCCTATTCCCCATGTTCAAAATTCAGTAACTGAAGAACAAAATTGGAATAAAACAAAAATAATTATATTTGGAATTATATATAGAACATTTCAGCATGGAAGATAAACTATACATAAAGTTAAGAACAGTTCACATTGTTTGACTTAAGTGTAATTTGTTACACTTTCTTGTTTCTAAAGTTAATATGTACCATTTACTTTATGTATATACATATTTCTATGTATATTTTGTGATTTTTTTTAACAATTTGAGTTTAGCTCCAGCACACTTTCGCATGAAATACGTGGTGCGGAGTAATTTATAAAACGGTTTCTAAAGACAGGAAGCAGACTGCCGAATCAAATAATTGCTCTTAATGAAATTAATTATATTATTTTAATCATCAATATAAAATATTTGTAGTTTGGCATGACATCGCTATACAGCAAGTTTGCAAACAAGAACAGCATTTATCAATAGGAACATTAAAATCTCATTTAAAATGTAAGCTCTTTCCTTTGTATCATCTGTTCTTTTTCCCAAAGCGTTATTCTTCTGATTTATTATTCACGTTTTCACTGTTCAAATACTCGGTAGTTTCAGATCCTGTTTTTCATGTTTCCTCTTGATATTTTTCAGACAGTCGGTGCTGTAGTATCTTGGATCATTAAATGCATTAAATTCTCTTTGCTCAAAAAAGGCAATCCACTGTAGGAAACAACATGCATTCTCTTTTATTACCTAATTACATTTGCAGAAACCATTTTGAAGAAGATATATTTTATCTTATTGGCTGCTCTGTCTTTTGATATACTTTTCTGTTCTTTATCTTTAGTTCATATGAATGATTTCTACAGGTATGTTTCTTCCTCCATTCACTACTTTGAAGTATGGCACCATTTGTGGCTTTTAAAAAATTGTTTCTAAATCTCTAATGTTTTTAAAAACAAAACCCAAACTCCATAGCACTCCTTTCATACTAGAAACAGATCTTTACCTTGGATTCTAATGCAACTTCAGTGCAAATTAAAATTCCTCATCATTCATGAGCAACCTTCTCTAACTCCTTTTCAATATATTCCATCTGTTTTTCTGTCTTTGTTCTTCTTGCTGCTCACATTTTGATCTTAAAACATAGGTTAAATAATGCTGCCTAAATAGTTTAGCTTGCCTCTACCTTTGAATGGGGAAAACCAATTCCTTAATACTGACCTAACTTTATCCATTCATCAGAGAAAAACTGTCAGCGTGAGGATTATCATTATATCTAACCAGAATGAAAGATGTGTAGTGGCTATGCTCTAACATGCAAGGATGACTTTGCAGCATGCCACAGTTCTTCCTAAAGCATTTACTTGATGACACTAGGTGTGGTACCCAGACCATAAGACCAAAATAATGTTAATATACAAACATCTCAAGGGCAGGAAATGAGCTAACTAGCAACCAAGATCTGAAGGCACAAAAGGAATACAGGCTTCCTAAGGATTTTAAATCAATAGGAAAATAGTAATTGGTGTATGTCAATGGCTGGGAAAACAGATGGATAATTGAAAAAAACAACTTCGAAACAGCTTCTGCAGGTGCTGACTATCAGTAAAAGCTTATGGCAGTTCCTACTTCCAGTGTGAACTGTCATTTTACCAAGTAAATAACAAGTAATATATATTGATAAATGGGGCATAGAAATAAATAAAATATATTTTGTATTGCTCTTGGCTTCATCTGATAATAAATTGAGTTTTTGTTAAATTCCAAGCTCGCTCAATACTTTCAAAATTCCTATTTTCATCATGAAATAGTATTTCATATGTGAAGATGACAGCTGCTTGTTTACCATGATTATATACTCTGAAGAACAGCTGGTTTGGCTTATGATTAAGTGTTGAGGTATATTCAATCGTACTGTCTATTTTTAAACTGCAACGACCTTGTAGTTGCAGGTACTGTATACCTAAAGTGTTGATGATAATGCATCATATAAGTATGTGAATACAGGCACAGAAGGCTTTGGTGCAATTGAACTGTGAAAGAAGATGTGGTACAGTCAAATATTATCATACGTAAATGGCTCTTGAATAAATGTTTTTTGTAATCATTGTTATATGGCCTTCCCATATAACAGTGAGCCTATGCTGTGGTTTTCTTTTCGGTGCTCACTCATCAGTGGTAAGTATCATAAAGCTGGTATGGAGTAAGGAGGATCTGGTTTTGAGCACTGCGGAACACTGTAACACAGCACAGAAATTTTGGTATCCCACCAGGCCCCTCCTTTTTCTTGCCCATGCTGTTGCTTCAGCTATGTGCTGTTCTTCACACTGTTACCGAGAAGGTTATTAAAAGATCTGTTTCCTTTTCCCTCCCATTGATTGTTCTCTTGGACACACTTATAGATGCTCTTTTTGATACAAGACCAGGAGCTATGCCTACGGCAGTAAAAGAGCTTGGTCCATGACTCCATTCACTGTTCATTCAAAGATGGTGATGCTCCACAACCAATGTGATCTTAGTACATCCTGGGAAAGGTTGGGTGGTTTCAGAACCGTCCCTGAAAAGGGAGCATGCCAAGATGAAGAAAGAAGGTCCGGTTCAGAGTTTTCATTAAATGACCAGAGGGAAATACTGAGCCTACTGAGTCAAAACAGTTTACAGACCTGAATCACTGCAAATGTAGTTATGCTGTCTTTATTTGATAATCCATAATTTCTTACATTCATTTAGAAGAGCAGAAAAATAAACATATTAATGGTGATGTAGTTTGGGCTAGCACAAAAATAATAATTGTAACTGTGAGATAAGAGAATAAATGCAGTGAACCACACAAATAGAAATCACAAAAAGTGGAAAAATTAGTCAGGCAAACATTTTCCTTCATTCAAGTACTGCAATGTAATTGTACAATCTGAGTATAGATTACTTCTTTACCTTTACTTCTGCTAATCAATTATTTCTTCTAGTTTAAGAAATCATTTCTTGATATCAGCCTAAAACAGGTATTATTGTCTGAATTATAGATTTATTAGATTTATTCTTAATCTTTCCATTTTAGAATGTAGGTTGTATGCTGGCTATATAAACCTATACAACAAGTAAGAAAATTATTCAGTATAAAATCCATTAGAAAGAAATGACTTTATTCAGAACATGAAACTATCGCTCATTCGTGATTTCTACAAGGCTCCTGGGCAGAATACTTAACTCAAATCTCCTCAGGTCAATTTCTTTCTTTAATACTAACCCATAGCTATGAACATGTATTATTAGAGAAATGAAGTAATGGAAAATCACCCTGATGTGAAAACGTATTAGAAATCATAAGTGGATAGGTTTGCTTGGGGCACTTGAATAACAAAGCAATGCACTACTGAAAGCTGGCAACAATTCAGCTCCTTTAAGGCTCATAGATTACCTGGATTTTGGTTCAATTCGCAGCATCTGACTAAACAGTTTTCACTTTCTATTGCTGCTGAGCTTTGTCACCAGATAATGAGTTGTAAACATGGTTGTGAATTTATAGAATGTCTTATCCAGAATCATATAAACAGTAGAACTATGAAGATCTTATTAATTTGTTGGTAATTTTAGTTGCTATGCTAAGCTCAATTTTAAATCTGTATGAGCGGATTTTAATAGCTAATCAAAGCTAATATGCTATTCTTTAGCATATGATTTGCAAAAGCAAATGTATTTTAAAAATAGTTCTTAAAGTACTCTAAGAACTGTTTAGAAGTTTAAATGGATTTTGAGAACTTCTGTAACTCCTGTCATGTATGGGATCCAAAATAATATGAAAACATATCATATTTTTATAGTGTAAATGTACAACCTACCCTAGTTTTCTTCACCATCTGAAAAAGAGATCTGCTTTTCTTGAAAGGTGATGGCAAAAAAGATGAGGTTAAATTATTATTTGCTGCAGTAAAGTCTGCAGAAAATCAGCTCAGTCACAGAGAAAAAGATAAAGTTGGTGAACTACAGATAAAAAAAAACCAATTTCCAGTCACATTACAATTGTCAAAATGTCATATTAAAGTGACAATTCTACATGAAAAATGTAACTAAAGACATAAATAAATTGTATCAACTTTGTTGGCCAGTGCTTTTATGGTATTTAATAAATTAATTGCATTACATTATGTATATTCTTGCACAAAAAATAAATGAAAAACGTAGTGAGTTATCTGACATCATAACTCCTCATCCAGGGCTTTGAGGCGCTTGGAAAATGCAGTGTAAAGTAAGTTACATACAGAAAGCTGTAGAGTAAAATTGAACTTAGAATCTGAGCAAATGACATATTTTACTTGCCTGGGAAATGAGTTTTCTGACTCTTGTTTAACAAATTTTGCCAAATAGAGTAAAATGAAGGCACTCATGACAGAGTTAATAATTATTTAAAACTACAGCTTTGCATAACACCCTTCCAAAGCAAGTCAATACAAAGCTTTTAATGATTTACAGTGATACTGTTAAAATTATTAGCTAAAATAAATCATGCTGCCTTCTAACAGATTTTGCCAAATTGGGACAAATGAGGTAATGCCCATGCATTACGACTGCCTCTGCTAAGAAAAAAAGGAGGGTAATTGTCATAGGTGATTCCCTTCTGAGGAGGATGGAGGGCCCAATTTGCTGGCCAGACCCATCCCACAGGGAAGTCTGCTGCCTCCCTGGGGCCCGGGTTAAGGACATTACTAGGAAGCTCCCCAGTCTGGTACAGGCCTCCGATTACTACCCGCTACTGGTTATACAGGCTGGCAGTGGGGAGGTTGCAGAGAGAAGTCCCGAAGGGATCAAAAGGGACTTCAGGGCGCTGGGGCGACTGGTGGGAGGATCGGGAGCACAGGTAGTGTTTTCCTCGATCCCTTTAGTCGCAGGGGGGAACACTGAAGGGAACAGGAAAACTCATCGGATCAACACGTGGCTCAGGGGCTGGTGCCATCGGCAGAATTTTGGCTTCTTTGATCATGGGGAGATTTACAAGGCACCGGGCCTGCTGGCGACGGACGGAGTTCAGCTGTCTCACAGGGGGAAAAGGATTCTTGCATATGAGTTGGCAGGGCTCATCGAGAGGGCTTTAAACTAGGTTCAAAGGGGGAAGGGGATAAAACCAGGCTCACTAGAGAAGAGCCTAGGGACTGCACACCAATGTCGGGGGAGAAATCGGCAGCCCAGCTCAAGTGCATCTACACCAATGCACGCAGAATGGGCGGCAAACAGGAGGAGCTGGAAGCCATTGTGCAGCGGGGTAGCTATGACTTAGTCGCCATCACAGAAACATGGTGGGATGAGTCTCACAATTGGAGTGCTGCAATGGATGGCTATAAGCTCTTCAGAAGGGACAGGCGAGGAAGGAGAGGTGGTGGCGTAGCCCTGTATGTTAGGGAGTGCTTTGTCTGTCTAGAGCTCAATGATAGTGATGATGAGGTCGAGTGCTTGTGAGTAAGGATGAGGGGGAAGGCCAACAAGGCAGATATCCTGCTGGGAGTCTGTTATAGACCACCTAGCCAGGACGAGGAGGCAGACGAAATATTCTACCAGAGGCTCGCAGAAGTCTCACAGTCGCTAGTTCTGGTTCTCGTGGGGGACTTCAACTTTCTGGATGTCTGCTAAAGTACAACACGGCAGAGAGGAAACAGTCGAGGAGGTTCCTGGAGTGTGTGGAAGAGAACTTCCTGACGCAGCTGGTAAGCGAGCCCACCAGGGGAGGTGCCTCGCTTGACCTGCTGTTCACGAACAGAGAAGGACTGGTGGGAGATGTGGTGGTCGGAGGCCGGCTTGGGCTTAGCAACCATGAAATGATAGAATTCTCGATACTTGGTGAAGTAAGGAGGGGGGCCAGCAAAACCACTATCATGGACTTCCGGAGGGCAGACTTTGGCCTGCTCAGGACACTGGTCGACAAAGTCCCTTGGGAGACAGTCCTGAAGGGCAAGGGGGTCCAGGAAGGCTGGACGTTCTTCAAGAAGGAATCTTAAAGGCGCAGGAGCGGGCTGTCCCCATGTGCCATAAGAAGAACGGGCAGGGAAGACGTCCAGCCTGGCTGAATGGGGAGCTCTGGCTGGGACTCAGGAAAAAAAGGAGAGTTTATCACTTGTAGAGGAAGGGGCAGGCAACTCAAGAAGAGTACAGGGATCTCGTTAGGTCGTGCAGAGAGGAAATTAGAAAGGCAAAAGCCCAGCTAGAACTCAACCTGGCCACTGTCGTAAGAGACAACAAAAAATGCTTTTACAAGTATATTAATGACAAAAGGAGAGCCAAGGGGAATCTCCATCCTCTATTGGATGCGGGGGGGGAATGTTGCCACCAAGGATGAGGTAAAGACTGAGGTACTCAACGCCTTCTTTGCCTCAGTCTTTAGTAGTCAGGGCGGTTATCCTCAGGGTACTCAGCCCCCTGAGCAGGAAGACAGGGACAGCAAGCAGGATAAACCCCCCATAATCCAAGAGGAAGCAGTTAACGATCTGCTACGCCACCTGAATGCTCATAAGTCTATGGGGCCAGATGGGATCCCCCTGAGGGTACTGAGGGAGCTGGTGGAGGAGCTTGCCAAGCCACTCTCCATCATTTACCAGCAGTCCTGGTTAACAGGGGAGGTCCCGGATGACTGGAGGCTTGCCAATGTGACGCCCATCTACAAGAAGGGCCAGAAGGAGGATCCGGGGAACTACAGGCCGGTCAGCCTGACCTCGGTGCCAGGGAAGATTATGGAGCGGTTTGTTTTGAGGGTGCTCACAAGCCATGTGCGGGACAACCAGGGGATCGGGCCCAGCCAGCAGGGGTTCATGGAAGGCAGGTCCTGCTTGACCAACCTTACCTTCTTCTATGACCAGGTGACCTGCCTAGTGGATGAGGGAAAGGCTGTGGATGTGGTCTACCTGGACTTCAGTAAAGACTTTGACACTGTCTCCCACAGCATTCTCCTAGAGAAGCTGGTGGCTCACGGCTTAGACAGGTACACTCTTTGCTGGGTAAAAAACTGGCTGGATGGCCGAGCCCAGAGAGTTGTGGTCAATGGAGTTAAAACCAGTTGGCAGCCGCTCACGAGCAGTGTTCCCCAGGGCTCATTTTTGGGGCCGGTCTTGTTCAATATCTTTATCAATGATCTGGATGAGGGGATCGAGTGCTCCCTCAGTAAGTTTGCAGACGACACCAAGTTGGGCGGGAGTGTTGATCTGCTGGAGGGTAGGAAGACTCTGCAGAGCGACCTGGACAGGCTGGATCGATGGACTGAAGCCAACTGAATGAGATTCAATAAGGCGAAGTGCCAGGTCCTGCCCTTCGGCCACAACAACCCCAGGCAACGCTACAGGCTTGGGGAAGAGTGGCTGGAAAGCTGCCCGGAGGAAAAGGACCTGGGGGTGCTGGTTGACAGCTGGCTGAACATGAGCCGGCAGTGTGCCCAGGTGGCCAAGAAAGCCAACGGCATCCTGGCCTGTATCAGAAATAGTGTGGCCAGCAGGAGCAGGGAGGTGATCGTGCCCCTGTACTCGGCACTGGTGAGGCCGCACCTCGAATCCTGTGTTCAGTTTCGGGCCCCTCAGTACAGGAAGACATTGAGTTGCTGGAGCGTGTCCAGAGAAGGGCAATGAAGCTGGTGAAGGGTCTAGAGAACAAGTCTTATGAGGAGCGGCTGAGGGAACTTGGGTTGTTTAGTCTGGAGAAGAGGAGGCTGAGGAGAGACCTCATCGCGCTCTACAACTACCTGAAAGGAGGTTGTAGTGAGGTGGGTGTTGGTCTCTTCTCCCAAGTAACTAGACATAGGACGAGAAGAAATGGCCTCAAGTTGCGCCAAGGGAGGTTTAGAGTGGACATTAGGAGAAATTTCTTTACTGAAAGAGTGGTCAGGCCTTGGAACAGGCTGCCCAGGGAAGTGGTTGAGTCACCATCCCTGGAAGTATTTAAAAGACGTGTAGATGAGGCGCTTAGGGACATGGTGTAGTGGGCATGGTGGTGTTGGGTTGACGGTCGGACTCGATGATCTTAGAGGTCTTTTCCAACCTTAATGATTCTATGATTCTATGAGTCTATGATTTTCTACTTCAGCGACCCCTATGCTCAAGATCCAAGAACAAAGGCACAAGACTCTGCAATGATACAGTGATACATCTGTTCAACTCAAACTGGATGTTGTTAAGGAATGCAAAACTAAAACATCAGGCCCTGCTATCCTACTCTGATCCAGAAAAAGAGACATGAGAAGTGGAATGGGATATTGTTCAAGGTGCCACGCAAAGTCATCCTTCCATTCCTTTATTTGGCACTCTCACATACAGTGCTCCCCTTGTTTCACAGTGAGTCCCTTACAGGTAAAGGATCTAATACTGAACTATTAAAATCAATGGGTGTTTTGACTTCTGCTTCAGTGGGAGCAGGATCAAGTTAAAAATGATTACAGAAGTCATGCAGTGAGTCTCAGAAAGCAGTCAGTGGCTGCTCTCAAAAACTAATCAATTGCTGGGGAGAAAAGATGAGTTAATGTGCACAGCAGAGTCCAGCTGAAGACATACTAACTGGAAAGAAGAAAGCATCATTGGCAGAAATGCAGCATATTGGTATTCCTTTAATATTTTGGGGTATGAAATAGTCTTAACATAACTACGGAAACAGAGTCCCTTTTATGAGCTGTGGAAAGTGAGGCTGACAGAAGACCTCACAGATTTTAAAATTCTGATTGTGGTGTGGGAATCAAGAACCGGCAGCTGTGCCTACAACTATGTGAATAGTTCATTTTCAGGCAAATTCTAGGCAATTTCCAGATTCCTATTTCTCATGAATCATCTGGCAATAGCAAAAAACTTCCTTCTCTGCTTGACTTATGAAGTGAAATAGCTACTGAAATTGCTGTTGTTTCTGTGAAATAGATGCCAAAATTGCTGTCGTTTTTAAACAATATAACCCTGGATCTGGAAGAAATAAAAGGGGGGAAGTATTAGATCACTGTATCTAGGTCTATATGGCTGTTGATGGGAATAAGCCCCTTCATTACTGTGAAGGGGCAGAGAGTCAGAAATGTTCTTTTTTGTTTAAATTTTATATTTCTGGAACATATCTGAAAAACAAAACATTTTTGAAATCCAGCCAGAGAACCAAAGCCACTTGCTTTAATATTCTTGAGAATACTGTAGGCCAGACGGTAGGATAGCTTTGCCTGTGTCTTGAATTGGATTGCATATACCATTGTTTAAGAAAAATACAATGAAATTAATCTATCCAAGAGTTACTTTATGTAATCTTTACATTTGTGTGCTTTGGGCAATTTGGAAGAATAGGTATACACACTAAATGTTAGATAAATTTTGAAATGCTGAAAATTTGGTTCTGACCGTTGGAAAGTTTAGTTAATTCTACTTTTTTTTTTCCTTACTTTTACCACAAAAATTTTGTGAAGCCAGGATAGTATAATAACTTTTTCTGCGTTCATTATAATACGTTATCTTGTTAAAGAACTATTGAAGTGCCTATAAAGCAGGCATTGTAATACGTTGCACTATTGTCTTGATTATCATCTCACTATTGCATCAGATTGCATTGTACCAGGCTTATTTTGGAAATGGGGTGTGTGTTCCATAATTATTATTATTGTACATGTTTCTAGAGCTTTTGTTCAACATGTTAGAACTGAATATATTAATCACTTGATGATTGTGCAGCTAATTTCTGCTCTTGGCTGTGTGATCTAAATCCAGAGTACCTTCATTTGTTACTTTCCGACAAGAAAATAGCATACCAATATTTTTCCTATAATGTTCAGAGTACTGTAAGACTCGTTTGATCTGCCATAATAGCTCTTCTATATTAATATCCTTGTAAGTGTTCCCAGCCAAATGATGCCTGCATTTAAATGCAGGAGATCATAGAAAAGGTCTTAATGGTCCTGATGGTCCTGTGCGGCTTCTAGAACATTAAGAATGTCCTTGAAATACTGGGGAAGCTCATGCAAATCCTGGCTCTGTGCCTCTGCGTTGCAATACATTGGATTTGTGAATGTGGCACTAAAAGTGTCTTGGCTTATAAAGTCGGGACTTTGTTCCCACAGAGATAGCTTTAAAGGAATAAGCAATTGTGTTTGATCCTCAAATGTATATTTACAGTAGTTAATTTGGTTATTTTTTCATTTTACGCTTATGTCCTGATCAGACCAGAAGCATAATATTGTTGTAAACATTGTACAGTAATGTTCAGATACTAAAATTCATTTAGATCTGTAAAACAAGCTGTGCCTGAGAAAGAGCACAAAATGCTTATCATGAGAATAAAGATTTAGCTCAGCTTTACCAGAAATCTGAGTTTGGCAGGGGAAGAAGAAACGTGCCTTTTAATTGATTTTTTTTTTCCCTAATTCTCCAGGACTGAAAGTAGCTGAAGACCATTTCAGTATCTAAGCTAATTTAGACAAGTCTCAAAGAACACAAGACAGGCCTGAGCATCGCCCGTAATCTCCTTCTAAAGTTAGTATCCTATCAGTTTGAGATTTGGCAATGTAATGTGTGTTAATGTGTTTGTGGCATCTATTTCCTGTTGCTATAAGCAGGGAAATTGGTAGAAGCTGGAGCTCTACTAAATGCATTGAGAGACCATGTTGCACTGTTGCCCACCATTCACTTGGGCTAAGAAAGTGCTGCCTGTTTGTTTTCAGATTATAGGAAATGATAATGGCAGGATATGGCAGTATGCTCAATAAGAATCCAAAAAGATGAAGGGGAAGGAATATAATGAAAAAACTACTCAAAACATGGAAAAACTCCTTTTCACGGGGAACACCATCACATCTCCTTGGATACTTTCACATTCTGGTTTCTCTTCAGGAACTGCTGGTTTAGTACTGCGTGAGCAAGATGGATCCTGGATACCAGGTATATGCATGCAGGACAGTATGAGATTTTTGTACCTGACCCTTTTTTCTACCTAAATATTGGTTTCAATTATAGCCAAACAAATTAACAATCCCGCTACCAAGTTTCAGATAAGTCATCAGTTTCCGTCTCTCCTGAAAAATCAGCCTTTCTCCAGTTTTATTGTTTTGCTATAGCAAATGACTCACAAATACTTTCTGAAATGTCATTAAAATGTGGGAGGAATTGCAAGGTTATTTTGCATCCTCAGTAAGATAAAACCTTTTATAATGCATTAAAGGATAGCTCTTTTGCCACCTGCACAGCCTGACGCTTCTGTGCAGTCTGATGCTTCATACGGCTAATTTTTCTGTAGTGAAGTGTGTAAACAGTTGAGTTAAATTCTGTTTGGGCCTGGGTTTCTATTCCATGTGATACTATTTCTCCATAGATTATCTCTGTCCTTTTTAGATTGTATAAACCACAGTTTATCAAAAAGGACAATGGAAAGACATTTTGTACACAGGGTATTTGGTATGCAACAATAATCTTATGCAGACTAAATGCTGCATAATTCAAATTATATGTTTAGTCACAAGATGTTTCTGATTCAGATGAACAGAATGAAATGTACTCATGATGCTAAACAACTGACAGACATTACGGACACTATTTGAATTGCAGAGTGAAAAGGAAAGTATGTGAGATGGGGAGGTGGAAAAGTAGTTGATATGCACCAATCCTTAGCAGAGGGACTGACACAATGATTGTCTCCTCCAAAGGCTAGCTAAAAACAGTGTAATGCAGGGGTAGAATAATTTCATTAAAGCTATAAGTTGGCTTGTGTTCTTTCAATGGGGACAGGACAAGTTTGTACCATGTAAGGATATGCTTTTTATGAGATACTGGCAGATACCACATTTGTCTCTAACACAAAAGCACTATCTGCCATGGCAACAGTTTGTGGGCTTTAAAAAACCCTATATATTACTTCTCATAGCTGCATGCTTTGAATGTAAATTTTATTCTACTCCTAGCAATATTTTCAAATAAACCCTGGGAAGCGTAGTGTCTGCCTTAAGGGAGCAATACTTACAATCTGAAGAAACGAATAAAAACAAAGATAAAAGTGAAAAGTTAAAAGCCAAATAATTTGCTGAAGAGTTTATTTCAGCTATCACAAGGAAGTTTTAGAAAAAGCCCAAACAAACAGTTGGAATGTGAAAAGAAACAGTACAAAATGGAAGATACTCATCTTGTCCACAGGCTTACTTCGCTTTTCCCAACTTCTTTTTTTCTCTCTTCAGATGGAGAGATTTTGGAAGAGTAAAATTATTGTTAAAGTTTTGTTCAGGAACTTATACTTTTTTAGAGTCAGTTGGCTGACTAAGATTTGGGTCCACTGGATTCTTTGTGGGTGGGAATAGAAATGGATGCTTCTATCTTTGATGATTTTCTAATTTTAATTTTAAAAAATAAAGTCATTTCCTGAAGAATTGAACAAAAGAAGGCTTTTCCAATGATTTCACTTCCAAATATTCTCTAGCCAGTACATATTCGACGTGTACTTGGATACATTTTTTTTCCCTTTGACTTCCATTTTATTCTAGGACATGTTGTGGTTATTGATTTCTGAGCAGGTTTTTTTGGCTTTCTCTCATCTCCATCCAGCAACAGCAAGGAACAACTTTCTGTCTACTCATGTCCCATTTGAAGTGAAGACTGCTACAGTTTGTATTGCCTACTTCTATAAAGAATTGAACTGTGATGACTATCCTGAAAATAGAGTTGCTGGCCACTGAATTGCTGTATCAGTTCAAAAACTGCCTTCACATAATGCTTTTGCAATCTTTAGGTGTACTTCTCCTGTGTTAACTTATATCAGGCCTGGGTATATTATGACTAAAAAAACCATTATCTTTGGGGATTCCTTTTGTCTGCCACCTCTTTTTAATCCACTGACCATGAGGCATAGCTAAAGAAGTGTTTGTTATTTGTGTTAGAAAATTAGATTTTTTTCCCCGAGTGCCCTTATTCCATTTATTTCAAGCTTTCTCCAGAAAGTTTCTGGTGTGTAAGACCAATTGCTTCTGCTCCAAGGCCATTTACGATGGTTTGAGGGGCCTCCAGGGCATCATGCACAGACTGCTGTAAATCCTCACTTTTGCAGGAATCAGAAAGTTTACAACACTTGCCCTGTAAAAGAAATCTCAGAACTGTGTTGAGCCTTTGAGATTAGACATCTGATTTTCATCTTGTTAAGGCAGAAGTTAGGAGTGGAGAAAGACGTCAGAAGAAATAGTTTTGTTGCCTCTGTTAACACAGAGCATAGATTTTCTGTTTATGATGGGGATTTCAGTCTTGGGGGGCTATTGGGTCCTTAACTTTTTCTGATCATAGGTTATTGTCAAATGTGTCTGTGTATGTCTAAAATTGGTAACATAGGTCATTGCTTTTTTAAGTTTCACATTTGATAGCGTCTGGGGAACCGAATTTCTGAAATAGAGATTAGGCAATATAGAGCGATGGCAGCATCTGTACCACTCTAAACAGCCCTGTGGTGCAGCAAACACAGTGCACATTGCTCACTTGGAATAGCAATAAAAGATAACATTTCCCCAAAGTACGCCTTGCATGGGTGTCTCATGGACTAGGGGTTTGTGATCACTTTACCACGGCACTTGAATGAAAACCAAAATGAGGTGTCTCAAGTAAATTTCATTAATCTCTTTTATCCAACAGGAGATGAAGTATTTGTTAGAAGCTGTTACTGATTTGTCACTGTAATATTTCAAGTTAATCAGAAGCTAATGGAAAAGAAAGTCAACCCCTACATTTGACTGATCAATAGCATGCTACTTCACTACTAAAAGATCATAAAAGTTTGCCCTCATGCTGAAAATAAACTCTTGGGGTATATTTGAATCAGGACTTTAAAAACATTTGGCAGAGACTATCGAAGTAACATCTTCAGTTGCAACAAATGTCTTTCTAAATGATGGTGTTCTGCAGGTCACCTTGTTTAACCTAAGGTTTTATAATTTTTTTTTTGACTAAATAAGAAAAGCTATTTCTTTGAGACTGAATCCAAAACCTACTGGTGGAAAACAATTGTTTTTTGATGAATCGTAATCTCTTGATTCAGTGTTTTACAGGAATTATATATGGAAAAGAATAGTAGGGAACTCCATGAAATTATTGTGACAGCTGAAAACAAAATAGCAATAGCTTTGAAAAATATAATTTTGAAATATATTTTTTCTTTTCAGAGCTGTGTGAACATACTGAGTGAAACATAGAGTTTCATGATTTTCAGCATGTAATCGGTGAACTATTTTAATTTGGCACATTTTACACCTTCATTCTTGTTTACAGAGAGATTACCCCTAATTAGAGACAGTCTAATTAGACAACCTAATTAACATTAGTGTTTCAGCAAAGATTGTACTGTTTTTATTGTGTGCTTATTTTTGCCAAGTCACAGATGACTTTTTCTTTCATGATCCTAAGAGTAAAACCACTGGAAAGCTGTAAGAAAATAAGAGGGGACAAATGCACCGTTTTTGGCCTTTCTGGAACTCAGGGTTTTACGTTACAGTGCGACATTACAGTGCAAGACAAGAACTGCAGATTTCTGAGGATCAGGTTTTCCCTCTGAACTCAAAGGTGTTTCCTCTGGAGACGGGAGCTGCTTCAGGCTCCTAAGATGAGGTGGCTCACCTGTGAGATAACAGATTTCTATCTGAACTTCCAAGAATTTTGAACCGGTCATATGCCTCTGTGTACCTGGAGAGCAAGGTCCTCTTTGTCCTTGCCTGTGGGAGACAGGGGGAAATCGGTTCTGAGATGAGAGGAGCCACTGCCTTGATGTGCTCAGGCAGCAGCGAGGAGATGCAGCTCTCCCACTTGCAGGTCTGTGCCGGGTCAGAGCCCTGGGGGTTGGGGTTGCTGTGCACATCCCACGCTCCGGTAAGATTTAGTCAAGGGTACTTTGACCATACCGGCCCCAGGTTTTCACTGTGCTACAGCAGGCAGCAGGCCCTTTCGTGACAAGGAACCTTATTTCACTCTGCTTAGGTGTTTATAAATTACCCCGTGCAAAGCCTAAAATTTTGAATGCTAAGCTTGAAGTTTTGTTTCCAAATCTTCGCAACTGTCTCTGTCATCAGTACTGAAAAAGGAATGAGGTAACAATCTGCTTAAACAATGCTATTCCTGACAGTAGGTGGTTATTTTATATCCTGATTTGTAAAATGACTAAGAGCATTGTGTTATTTTTTGTAACAAAAAATGGCTTGAAGCACGTTCATCTGATTTGCTTAACATTATCCACTACTTGGAGTTTGAACTGAATGGTGAGTTTGTGTATATTCAGACCTTCATATGCAATTATTTTGGTACAGGGGAAAAGAAAAATATTATGCAGGGTACTGATCCTGCTTTATATTTGAACACAGAATAAAGTCCTTTTGTTTAAGCATAAAGTACAAATATTTACCTTGGAGCCTTGTATAATTTTAATTAAAACACAAAGTCATGCCTTTGAACCTCTATTGAGTTCTACCTCTGAGTCGTATAAAATGAAATCTCAAAATTAAATTTCTATGAATAGTAGTTTGTTTTGCTCTATTGCTAATCTTAATAAACACACTGCAGGTTAGTCCCATCTATACTTTTCTGTCTGATCTTCTTAAAACTCATTCTGTGATCAGTTTTGGTCATGTTTCAGCCCCTAGCTAATTCTGATTAGCATTACAATCCAGTACAATAAAAGCAGTTTAATCAGAAATTGCAAACGAACCTCAACCAAATCTAGTATAATCAGCTATTTTGCTGACATTGCTTCAGCAGCAGGATTGCCAAGCACAGAATGCATTAGTTGTATGTATGAATGGCTTTAGGACATTTTTGATACCGATTTAGAGGAGAATTTGCATAAACAGCAGCTAAAACTTAATTAAAAGTAAAAACCCTGTAGTATGCTTCTAAGGGTGAGCAATTTTTGCTAAATTTAATGATGAGGATGTCTGTCCTCAGCTAATCCTTTCCACTTTCTCAGTCTGTCATAAGCACAGCCTCTTGTATTGGTTATGTAGACAGTTGTTATAGGTTCTAACTATCACAATACAGTTACAGTAAGTCTAATTACTAAATGTCCACGGTTCAGCACTTCATTACTTTTTTTTTTATTTTAGAGTTGACAAGTTTACTTTGACATGCAGCATCATCTCCTAATTAAAAATTACTTAGCACTGATGACCCATTACAATAATCATATGTTTTATGATACTCAGGAGCCTGGCTGAGGAACAGTAGGCAGCAATTTCAGTTTATTTAATGTAGCAGACTTAAAAACAAAGAAACATAATGCTAAGCATTAAAGAAACCTAACAAACTGGAATGTTAGGCCAGTTCGAAAAACATTCAATGATGAGTCTGGATAAAAAAGGTTTTTCAAATAATAAGAACAAAAATTTGGCTTAGAGGCTAGCCTATTGAAATAATTTCCTTTGCTTTTCTCCCTGTTGATGTAAAGAAAAAATATTCAGTCCTTAGTAATATTAATGTTTTAGTTAGATTTATTAATGCATCCACCTGGAGTCCTGAATTTGGACTGCCAGAGCAAAATATCTGAAAGTAAAATGCTGCCTGCAGTTAAAATCTTGAGACACTTACGGCAAAATTCCCAAGGTCTTTAGTAAATCCAAGTGCAGGTTAACCTTAATGAATCAAGCTTAGCTAAATATACAGGCAAGGATCCCTTTCCGAGTCTTATATTCTCCATGGAGTTGACACAGAAAGGAAAGCAGAATGCCTACTGAGCAATAGGCTACACATGCTTATTTAAAACATTAATGAAAATCAATACCACTTGGACCAAACTCCCCCATTCAAATGCTCAAAGCCTCCCATTGCACTGTCATTATAATTCCAAAAATCACACCAGAAAAAGCCTGAAAATAAAATTTTAATTTTGACAATATTTTAATGAGATGAAAATATTTTAAATTGAGAAGGGTATTCTCCCTACAGTTGATAAATAGATATTTTAACAGAAATTCTAAAATACAGTAATATTCAGTAATAAGCAGCCTTTTCCAAAGAGAATATGGTTTAATTATTTTTATAACACAGTCTATACTGAAGGTATTCTACACACATTTAAGCAGAAAAGGTTCCAGCTGTGCAGATGGATTTCAAAATTTACACAAAGTAAAATCCGGAACTGAACTAAAGAGCTGCATTTGGATGGTACAACCAAATTATTAGGCAACTGCATAATTAAATAGAGCCAAGAAAAAAACCAACTTCCTTCTCCAGATCTACAAATTTATAACATCAAATATTGTCCTAACTAATTTGCCTGAATAAAAACAAAACAGATAAAAGGAACAGGAATATGCCAACACGTATTTGAATGATTGTAAGTTCTTTAATTTTTCTTTCTGGTTTCTTTCTCTTGATGCTGAAACAAGTCAGAGGGTTGAGATTTGTTCTCAGTCAGTTCTCCTCACTCTTCCTTTTTTTAGTTTTGTGAAACAGAAGCACCATGTAGTTTGATGCCAAGTGAGAAAAATATCTGTGGAGAACTTGGATAGCTTCATTTTATTCCTGTGTTATTCTAAAGTTCATAAGCATCAAGACTTATGTAATATAAATTGCAATCTAGTAGGTTCTTTTGGCAGGGGGGTTAATATGGCTGTGTATTATTATTCTTCAGTCTTTGCCATTACACTTGATCTCTTAGGCAAATAATACTAGAAAACAAGTGCTAAATTTTTTTTCCTATCATCTCCTTTGCTGTCCAACATAAATAAAATAAGCAAAAAAATAACAGGAGAAAAAAAAATCCTCAAATTAAATCATGTGTTTATATCAGGACCAGGAGAAAATGAAGCCTCTGAATAAGTAGAAGAGAGGTTATTTTGACCATTTCCAGTATATATAGAACAATTTGAAAACTGCACTTACACCAAAATTTTCATTTGACTTGCAAAATCTATTGTGTGATTCTTTTAGCAGCTCTTGCTTTTCATCTTTTTACTCTCGGTAAGTTTGATTGTTTATGTATGTTGTGTCTTTGTATTCCAACACAGTATCTTTTGACTCAATTAAATTCAGTATCCTGTAGGTCTTGAAAATATAGCTGACATAGGAGCTTAGTACCCACAACATTTTTCTTTTTAAAGCAGGAAAATAGCCTGATTTGCACATCCAGTCTTTTTGGATACTTCCTGATAACTTTTATATATGTATGTTTATTTGCTATAAATACTCATCAGAAAAGTAAGCATAATTATATCTTACTATTGGGAGAGAAGTATATATAGAAACTTTTCAATATGAATTTCATGGTTAGTTCTCCAGTCAGCAGAGATGTGAAAAAAGAAATACTAATTAAAAGTAGAAAATTTCTATACAATTTTGACCTAATACATTAACCAGAATTTATGGTCTAGAATGTTATTTTAATTAGGACAAAAGGGTGATGTTGAAGTCTTTGTTATTTTATTTATTCTGGTTTTGTGGTAAGATATCTTTTCCTGGAGTTTGATTCTTCAGTGCTTCTCCTCACTTTCTCTAAGCTTTTTCTCATGGTCCATATCACCAGAGGTTTTGTATTTGTGCCTAGCATTTTCTTGCTGTTTTTTCTCAGCTTTTTTCATTGTCCTTTTTCTTACAAGTCTTCTAGTGAAATACCTACACCTACATGCACTCTACAAATACATTTGTTTGTAAAGCAGGCTCCGGGCTTTTCTGGTGGGAGTGGGGTGGGGAAGGAGAATAGAAAGAAAGGGGGTAAACCTGTTGTGCCAGCTACCAATTATACCAAAAAGAGGCTAATTCCTTCTCTTTTATACTGAGTGAAGAGCAGTTGGTTAGCCTCTTGCTTTCCACATGCACATTTTCTACGGAGTTTGACACAACCGAAAGCACTATCAACCGATATGCTATTAACATAAAACAGAGTACAAATCGTAATGTTGAAATGTAGTACAGAGAGAAAAGAAAGCAATTGGGTACTGATTAACTCATCCACTTAAGCTATTAAAATTTATGTGGTGTTTTTTTTTTTTTTGGTCTTTTAATTTCATTCTGCTAGATAATGGAAGTTTGGACTTTGTTCTTTCTTCGTTATATAATGCAGTCCAATCTCTTTGAGGTTTGAAACATTTCCTGCTAATAACAATGAACAGACAATTTTCCTTTTCGTATCTGTAGTATTTATAACGGAATGTTTTTGTCTCAATCTGAATCTTCCTGTCATGCTTATTCTAAAGCAGAAGAACTGATACCTTCTCAGTTAATCCACACTGCTTCCTTTAATGTACTATTGCATGATTCTAAAGAGAAAGTTTGCTTAGTTGTTTAAGTCAGTAACTTTACCCAATTTGGAAATGACTTCTCAAACATTGCTATTTACTAATTTTTGGAAACTCAAAATTTTCTATGTGGTGGTGAATAGCATATTTGGTTTGTTAGTATCTTGCTTTAATCATAGTTCAAGAATATTTTTAATTTGAATTAAAAAAAAAATTTCCAATATGTATATATATATACGTTATTATTAATAAGATATTCATACAAATATGTCCTTAACCCCAAATTTTCCTGACTGCTTTTTCAATTTCATTTTTTTCAGCTAGTTTCCTTAAAAACTGTTAGGAATTCTTATGGCCATAAGAAATTTGATTTCTTTTAATCAGAGAGGTCAGAGTAACTATATAAATTTTTT
This sequence comes from Calonectris borealis, assembly GCF_964195595.1. Classification (NCBI taxonomy): domain Eukaryota; kingdom Metazoa; phylum Chordata; class Aves; order Procellariiformes; family Procellariidae; genus Calonectris; species Calonectris borealis. The sequence continues at coordinate 33,837,842 of NC_134315.1, read as the reverse complement.
TTAATGAACGTTATGACAATTATTTGTGTGATCTTGATCAGTGTCCTGGTATTGGCTGGGATAGAGTTAAATTTCTTCCTAGTGCTGTGTTTTGGATTTAGTATGAGAAGAATGTTGATAACACACTGATGTTTTCAGTTGTTGCTAAGTACCCTGTTAGTCAAGGACATTCAGCTCAAGAAAACAAAACAAAACAAAACAAAACAAGCGTTGGGAGGGAACACAGCCAGGACAGCTAGCCCAGCTGGCCAACGGGGTATTCCATACCATGTGACGTCATGCTCAGTATATGAAGGGTAGGCGTGTTCCAGGAAGTAGCAATCGCTACTTGGTTATCGGTCAGCATGGGTGGTGAGCAATTGCATTGTGCATCACTCATTTTGTATATTCTATCATTATCATTATTATTTTCCCTTTTCTGTTCTATTAAACTGTCTTTATCTCAACCCATGAATTTTTCTCACCCTTCTGATTCTCTCCCCGTCCCACTGGGGATGGGGGGAGTGAGCGAGCGGCTGAGTGGTATTTGGCTGCCTGCCAGGTTAAACCACGACAATCATCATTACATCTTCCTATACGAACTTCTCTTTAAAGTATCAAAGAGGCAGAACCCAGAGAAAACATTATATTCTTACTACAGGCATAAGTCTCTGAAAGATTAATGGATACTTAGTACACATTAGTGGTTTGGGTTTTTTTGTTGTATTACGTATTATGATAATTGTTTTATAAGTTTGCATCAGGAGAAGTGTTCTAATATTGTTATAGGTTTATTTACAGAATTCTATGAATACTTGATAGGATCAGTTATTTGTAAAAACCAGTTAAGCATGCACCTATGTACCCTACTTTACGTTCTTAAATATTCCAAGGGGAGATCTGTTTTATTACCCTACTGAATTTTATTGAATTCTGAAGTAGAAGAAGCTGTTTAAATCCATTTTTGAAACATGTAAATGATGTTTTTACCATCACTGTTGTAATTCTTTTATGGAAATAGTAATTAGAATTTTGTGGAAACAAAAATAGATGTGAATATTTTGCTTTATCTATCACTTTTGTGATGAGTGTAAGTTTAACAGCCAAGTATAAGAGCTAGTGAATTGGAAGACAGCTTTGAAACTTCTATAAAATTACTTGTGTGCCAGTTTCAAATGATTGCGAAAACCAGTAACTGTGTCTGCAGCAAGACATTTTATCTTCATTAGCAATAAATCAACAAATCTAATTAAGAAAGTGTGTCACAACACAAATTTGACAAGAAAATGTAGTCAGCTTTCAGTTTTATAGAATCAGCATCTTTAAACATGTATACATAAAGCAAGAAAAAGTAAATTATTCAAGAAGTGTTCTGTAAAATGCCTTTGTAATTAGTGGAAAAGATTTGTCTGAGGAGCTGAATTATTATTCAAACCATGCAACTTTTATCAAAAGCACACTCCTAGGCACCTGAACTCCATTGTAAGATAAATAACTGAACCTTTCTGGGTTTGGAAAAATTGGTCTGGAATTTTGTTGGGTTTATGATGTTCTGCAAGACTACTTACCTGATATTTTAGGGAGGGAAGAACTTTATGAATAATATTTCTCAAAATGGCAATCCTTACATCAGAAGAAGCAATGAATGCTACTTCTCCTAGGTTTAGGACACCAGATGAAACACACTGTATGATACATTGTACTGATAGGACTATATAAGACTTGAGACACTTGCAGAGCAGTTTGATCAAATGTAGCTTGATTTTTTTTTTTTTTATAAAATCATGCCAAAAGACTTTTAAGGTGGTATAGCTAGATACTGTTCTTAATAGATAACTTATTTCAAAATCTGAATAAAAACCATGAAAGTGCTGTCATATGCAGCGGATACCTTTTTCTTTTCTACATCTGATCACCAAAGTTAGAAAGTAGAATTATTATATTTTAAAATATTTGAGAATACTGTGGATTACTTGTTTATAACATGAGAATTATATTTAAAAATCATCTTTGGTTTCTTTCCTACAGATTTATGATGTCATGATAAATGTATGCAGTCATAAATACCAAAAGGGATGCTTGAGGGAGATTAGTATATCATTACAAGCTTGCCATTCCTGAGGAAAAATACAAATGTTTAAGTTGTTTTTTGAATTAAATTTGTTGTTGACTTATCCATTTTAATGTGGTGATTCTGAAATAGTTTGTATTTGTTAAATACGGTCCGCTGAGGAAAAAACATTTAAAGAACTGTGAATTATCTAAAACAAATAAATAATTTATATCACTGTAATTCTTTTGTACTGACCACTTAAATCCAGGGGAAAACAGAAAGTGCAAATAACTTTTGGCTGTCTGATTAAATAAAAGTCCTTGATATTTGTTTTGTTATAAACTGACTGCACATTTATGCAGAGATCTGAGTGTAAAAATACATTTAAGAATTGTTTATTGAGGCTAATATTGTAAAGTGACCTCTTTCTCAGAAAACTTTTTTATTAAAGTATTCTCCTGACAAATAAAGTTGTATGTGATTAGATAATTTATGCATATTTTAATTTAATTAATAATCTGAAAATAGTAATTTGAAACTCAGAACAGGGATTTGCTATTAATCTAATCAGGTGGCAAGTGAATGCATTAAGTCCATAAATTTCCTGGAAAGGTGGTTATTATTGCAGCAGACTGAATTATTTATGGAAAATGGAGCATCTGATGAATGCACCTGTGGTTTTTTTGTTTGGTTTTTTTTTTTTTTTTTTTCCATTTGCAAGCTGATACTGACTGTTACAGATTTGTTTCTTATTTCCACGTATCTATTGAACAGATTAAGGCACCACTTAAGCATGCACCTATGTACCCTACTTTACATTCTTAAATATTCCAAGGGGAGATCTGTTTTATTACCCTACTGAATGTGGACTTTGCTAGTTGAAAAAGGCATCACTGATTTTCTTAAAGTTAATCATACATTTAATTACTTGGCCAAACAGAAACATAAGGTTGACATTTTCAAAGTGTATGAAGGCACTGGAGGCTGATACAGGCGTTCACACTGCACGGTGAAATGCTGTGTGGTGCACAGAAGTGAGCTAGAGATCCCCAAGGTGCTACAGCCGTGGTGCTCCACGTTCCCTTATGCAGAGTCACGACAGCGCTAGTCCCTTTCCTAGGTATTACACCAGGCTTGGAAGCAACAAAACCACTTTGCTGTTTCCCTGTTGTAATTGTTTGTTACCAATTTCCATGATCTCCCCTCATACGTAGTACGTGAGCAGAAGGACACTGTCTAGTGACTAACACAATGCACAGCAAAAAGCTTCTTAGGGCAGATTCAGCTCTCAGTTACTTTTGACTAAAAATCATTTATGTGAATGAACTCATCTCCATCTTATGGTCTCAGGCCTCTCTTCTCAGAATGTTTTTTTTTCCCTTACCCCAATAAGGATGCATGTCTTTTTTGCCTCTCCATTTTTACTATCTACTTGCTATACTAGTAGAAATTGCTTTATCTAACTAGGACATAATACCTTCAATTTGAGATATTTTACATAAATATAGTCGGTTTGTTTGCATACTAATTTTATTCACTATGCAAGAGAACATGAACCCTTGTGCCTTCATCTGCACCATGTACATACCTGAATTTTTGGCTGTTCCTCTAGAACACATGAATATACTAACTCTGGCAACCTTGGGTGCACAAATGAACACATTTATTAGCAACACCAAAATATGAAGCAGAGGAGTCTGAGGGTCTGTACACCACATTGTTTTGTGGGACAAAAGAGGATTAAACAGTACAAGTTTACACAGGTAACGGTAGAAGTTTTTGCCATTTTCAAAGCAAAATGGTGCTGTACTTTATAACATTATGTTCCTTGGAAATCCTACAGCATATTACCAAAAAGGATAGAATTTTTGTGAAACTGGTCTCACTAAGATGGTCCCACAATTGTGCCCTTAAGGAACGAGTGTTGCCCACCATCCCTCCGAGGAAGGTACAGAGGAGCTTCCACACCACCTTTCTTTATCTGACTGAGCATATCTTGTTTGCTGAAAGTATACATTCAGCAGAACTAAACTCTCAGTACAGTTAGCGAAGGTAACATACTCAACATTATTTCAGATGATGGGGACTACAATCATTTCAATAGTCTCCTAATTAGGAATTTATTAGGAAACCATGAAATTGATCATTTCTGAATTTACTGTCTCGTGTTGTTTTGGCACTGCTAACAAATATTTTTTTATTGTAAGTAATTTTGCTGCCAGAACAAGAAATACGTTGTTTGAAAAACAGCTCACACAATACAGAAGAATAAGAGACTTTTAAATATAGACATTAACAGATGCTAAAGGATTAATGCTTTAATACAATTTAAACAATCTTATTTTGAGAAACTGTCATAAATCTTGATGCTAAGCTTTTCATGTTCCTTTGAATGTAGCTGGCATAAGAAAAATTTAGTTTTTAAATGCAGCTGAATTTTTGTCTTCAAGAAAACCAAAAAATATAGAGTGAATTGAAGCCTTACAGTAAAGAAAAAGTGATGATAGCAGAATAGAGAAATCATCTTTGTAAAGAATTCTTGCCTTTAGATTTGAACTTTTATGGATTTTCATTACTAAATTTATTTTTCTGAATTATTGAAAATTATTTACTGAATTTCATTTAAACCTCATTTCTGACTAAAGTTATTCACTGTCTTTTTTAACACCAGACCAAAATTACTATTTTGATGATGCTACTGATGTAACTAGTATATAACTTCAATATGACAGCTATTTTAACACAGGAATAGAAGCTTAAAACAATTAGAGAGGAAAAGGCTAGATATATCTATGTTTTTGTATTTATTTAAATACCATTTACTTTGCATCATGGTCATTAATTGTGGATAAAGTTACCATAACAACATTTTTGTACACCTAGCTCTAGCTTGTTACTAACTTCCAGTGTTTTATGCTAGGATGAGGAAATTTAACTCAACCAAGTTGGTTAATGATTTCTATAGTTTAGGAAACTCTGCTGGAACACATTATCCTTTTTAAGGACTGTAAATGCAACTCTTTTAGGACCCTGACACCTATTACGACATTATTCCTTAACTAGTGCCATGGTGTCAAAAGGATGACTTGTATAATCTGGGTATTGCAGAAAATGGACCTTTCTTCAGAGCTTCTATACATGAAATTGGGAATTTAGGATTAGAAGGAAACTTTTTTTGCATCTTATTCTGTCATACAAATTCTTTCATAACCTTAACGTTGAAGCCACATTCTTGTAGATGTGTATATTTTTGAGATTTAATATCATCTTGCTGACCTTTTTTTTTCACTTCAGAAGAGTATTTTCTTCCTCTACCGGGTAGTCAGTACAGCATATGTATTTCCTATATAGTCTAATAGGAGGTGCGCAGTAACAGCATTATGTTTTCTTTTATTATAGTCTATCTATCCACACATTCACAATAATGTTTTGTTTGCCTTTTTTACTGCTACTGTGCTTTGTGTTGCTGGTTAAAATAATTTCCCTAATAACTTTCAAATTGTTTTCCTGATCAGTGTGCTAAATTATTGGGCTATTTGCTACATATTGTATAGCTTGTTTTCTTGCTCCAAGCCTAATTATTTTGCATCTTTCTGTACAACAAAATGCCTTTACCATCTGCTATGCTGTTCATGTAAACAATCAAAATCTGACTTAGTTTGTACCATTCAACCTTATTTGTTCTATCTTTTAATCCTTGTATCATCTGCAATCTTGAACGTAATAACCTTATTTCCATGTATCTCTTGAATAGGTTAAGGCACCAGAGAGCAACAGCATCCTAAAACCAGACTGCTACTTTTGTGCTACATTTTTACAATTAGGAAGGACGTGTCAATGTTGATTACTTTTTTTTTTCTTTTTTTTTTTTTTTTTCCTTCTTATAATTTTGGAACTATGTTTCCAATCATTACCATAATGTACAAAAACCTTAAGCTGAACTGTTACTCTCTAGGTTTAAATCCCAGCAAATATGCTTTGTATATCTGAATGTGTGTTTTACTTTATTTATCATGATGATAATAATATTGTCAAAGACCATTGTAAGACAATTATGAATGAGTCCTCCCCCTTACTTCTGACATCCTTTTTGTCTCCAACATTCTGCATCAAGACAGTAAAGATTAAAACTGTTTACCTCTCTTGCTTGCATATTTGCCCATGTGTGTCTCACACATGATTGTAATAGTGTACTAATGCTGTTGCTTAAAATACCTTGACTTCATTCAGTGGGGTGTATTTTAAATACTCTATTAAATTAATCTATTTTAATTATTCTATTTATTCTATGTCTATTATGTATTGCAGACATAAGGAATATTTTAAAATATTTATTCTCCAAACCACTTAAGGTGTAAATACAAATTAGATCTTGTACTAGCCTGAACTTTCCATGTGCCATTTCAGATATTTGAGTAAGCAATTTAGTATAGTTCCGAGTAGACTGTGACACTTTCTACATTACCTTAGAAAGAACAGACTTTTACATTCTCATGCAAATACATTGGAGAAGACATGTTATAATGTCATCCTGTGGTGCTTATAGATGAAGTGGAAATCATATTACCAACGCACTTAATCTGTCACCAATTTACATTTCTTTATACCCTCTGTGCTGTTCCAGTTCTTTGTTGATGGATATAGGCTTATAATTCACCTTGCCTGAGAAAGGAAAGCCCTTGTTCATGTAGGTTTGGAAATAGAAATTTCATATTAGGCAGTCAGGTAGCCCTTGCTTGTATCCTGTGCTCCAGGTCTGCCAGTTCTATAACCCAGAGCAATAGTTTTCCATTCCATATCTGAAATGACTTAAGATTTGAGGAGTGTTACCTATTGATGAAGTTATACATGAAGTTGTTATATAGGGATTTAGAAATGCTTACAGTTTATCACTAGATGGTTTTATCCATTGCTTACCTTTGTTTTGAAATCTATTGAAAACAAATAATTGTACGCTCTTCATCAGCACACTTAATGCATTGTCACTGACATAATTAGTTCCCCCTCTGCTTCACCTTTCTCTACCTGCCTCCGAATTATATGTTGTCTTTATATGATGACAAATGTAGTTGTTTAGGTATTTTACATGTTAAAGAAACGAAAAACCAATAATACTTAAATCTGCAATTGGCAGATCCAAAAGTCGATACGCTGTGAAGGATGTCAAGTTGAAGAGAGAAGACAAGTAGTTACAATATCAAATTTAATTAATCTAGTACAAAAAAGAAGTTGCTGTCTAACTGAGCAGTGCCACTGGGAAAAGCAAATTACTCTTAATCAATATAATGAAGAACTCAGTGTGCTCAGACAGAGATAAGACAACAGAGATGAAAATTCATCGATAAGAAGAATTATGCTTTATTGGATGATAAACCATCTACTTAAAGTGATAGATGTGTAGCAGAAAAGAGAATGAGGTGTGCACACAACACAAGAGAATCACCAGTTATAGAAGAAGAAAAATTCGATCTGGCTACCAGTCCTGCAATCTTCTGTCACCAATAAATGACAAAGAAATATTGTTTCATTTTCACTTCATTCAAGGCATATAGAGAACAAATCACTTAAGGCATTAACCATGGGCCCTAAAAGGAGAGCTGCAGAGTACTCCAGCAAATTAACTGAGCACATCCTTATTTTAAGCACTGGAATAGTCTAATGAAAGACAGAATATTATTGTGCCTAACAGTAAGAATATGCCTGAGATCTTTGCAGGTTTGTGGGGTAAGTCAGCATCTTACTGGGAAAAAGCCTAAGTATTTCAAAGAAGAAAACCCACCTTTTTTTTTTATTTTCTTTCCATGTTTTACAGTGCTCTATAGACTGAAATGCTTTAGCAAGGAGCAAAAATCTAAAAGTAAGTTGCACTGTTTTTAAGAATAAGGACTTATTTTCCTTGGGAAGAAGAGAACAATTTTTTTTACACAGTGCCTTTGGTTCTGTAGATCACAGGATTTTTGGGTCTGGGTGCTCCTTTATGTCCACTAATCCCTAACGCTATAATCCTGTTCATGGCTGTGTCCTGTGCATCCTAAATATTTAGTCATGATGATAATGACATAAACCAGAAACTGATTCTTTTCAGTTTTAACAAAATGTTATTAGAACTCAATGGTAATGGTCAAATTATTAGTTTTAGTATTATTAGTATACTCTCATGGTAACATTACTAGTGTAATTGCAAGGGTAATTTGCTGATAGACATATTTAAATGACATTTAATATTAATTCATTGTTAACAGCCAAGTTTTCTACTTTTCTACTGATGTGGAGCCATGGTATTGCTCACATTTGCCTGTGGGGTCAAAGTATCACTGATGGCTCTATTTGTGATCATTATGAGCTCTTTATGAGCTACCAACAACTTCTGCACATCCTCAGCAGGCCAACATAAAGCCATTTACAAAGTAGCATAACTCTTGCTGAGGAGATTCCTGGGAGTTTCTTTCCATGGAGCAGTATTTTGAAAAAAAGTCTTGCTTTTTAATAAATACCTGAGGCAGAAACATATTCTTCAGAAAATCATGAAGTGTTATTATTCTACTTCTCCTTACATGCTGTATTTTTCCCTTGATGTTTGCATTGATCAACCCTATTGCATGGCAGGAGATCTTAGGTAAATCTTTTAATTTTTTTTTTTTTTTTTTTACCTTATCAATAGAACTTATCACAAGGATAAGTTATACGTGATAAGAAATGTTCCGTTTCTTTATCATTTGCTATTTAGCCAAAACAATAGAAGGCTGTTTCTGAATATAAACATATATATATGTGAAAATAAATAAAGTGGTTGGGATCTCATCAGCCTGCTTCTCTTCTTGGAGAAGAGAAACTCCCTCAGACTACAGAAATAATGAAAAAATCAAACAATCCTCTAAAAGAGAAGAACAATGAAGGTGGTGGAGGGTCTAGAGAACAAGTCCTATGAGGAGCACCTGAGGGAACTGGGGTTGTTTAGCCTGGAGAAGAGGAGCCTGAGGGGAGACCTCATCGTGCTCTACAACTACCTGAAAGGAGGTTGTAGCGAGGTCGGTGTCGGTCTCTTCTCCCAAGTAACAAGTGATAGGATGAGAGGAAATGGCCTCAAGTTGCACCAGGGGAGGTTTAGATTGGACATTAGGAAAACTTTCTTTGCCGAAAGGGTTATTAAATATTGGAACAGGCTGCCCAGGGAAGTAGTTGAGTTGCCATCCCCGGAGGTATTTAAAAGACGTGTAGATGTGGTGCTTAGGGACATGATTTAGTGGTGGGCATGGCAGTGCTAAGTTAATGGTTGGATTTGATGATCTTAAAGGTCTTTTCCAACCTAAATGGTTCTATGATTTTATGATTCTATTCTGTGATTCTAAAAGCCTCTACACTTCTCAAAAAAGAACTCCAAAACACCTCAATGTCCCCCAGACTTCAAGAACTCTACAGAGACAATGTTCAAAGGACTAATAGCAATTAGATATTTAATGCTATGTTGATGGGAGTTATTTGTCTGTCTGCATTGTGCACTTGAACATTTAACTCTCATGTAGGACTTTCCTGGATGTGGTCTCTACCCCTTTGCATTTTTGTCCCTTCACTGTGCCCCTATTTTGGAGCTCTGAATGGGAAGTGTTCATGGAATGTGTTTCTAATATTCTCCAGGGCTATCTTTGTTAGAACTTAATGCTACTTGAAAGTTGATGTAGTGAGGCTGAGATCTTTTTCAGATCCTACCCCAGCTTTTTAAAGTACCTTGGGATGGGAGGTGCTATTGATTCAGGCAAGTGAAGAAATAGACGTGCTAGCAAATAACTGCAATGAATGAGCCTATGTTTTTGCTGAAAAGGGCTAAATTTATACTTTCAAATTTAAGAACAAAAACCAAACATAAATTTAAGTTGATGGCCTCATTGTGTAGCTCCAATGCATTAGTGTGACTCACCAAAAACAGTGGTACTGGAGTTACGTTGCGGTCTTCATATCAACCTTATAAGTAAAAATAAAAATGATTGATAGTGTTTCTAAAATTAGAGTTATCTATAGCTTAAAGAAATCTAGTTAAATATTAGACAGTGTTTTAAGGTTTTAAATTTTTTGCAGGGAAAGCACCAAAGCTGTCTAAATCATGTGTGATAAAGATAAGGGAATTGGTGCATACAAAAAACAAAGTGCCAAGCAATGTATAACACTGTTCAACAAAGGAGGTCACAGTATTGTGAGAAAACAGGAAACAAAATTCATGCACAGAGGTATTTCAGAAAAGGGTAGTGAAGCATTTGTCTTTGGAAACCAGTCAAGGACAATAAAACAGATTGCTTCATAATAGTTCAAAGCATATTCCATAACTTTGAAGCAGGAAAAGCAAAGGCCATTTTATGAAAATTGTTAGGTATCCTGTGTAATAACCCGTTTAGGTCAGGGCCACTTCTGATTTCCTGGAAGTGAACGGTTTTGTGAATAGTGAGCCTTCTACAGAAATTTTGAGAAAATTCTCAAAGTAAATTCTAAAAGTATTAAAAGGATGAAACAGCAACCTTCTGTGTCTGCTGGTCCAGAAGAGTTGCTTTAACAAATCACATTGTGCAACTGATATGGGCTGGAACTGCATTTTGATTCTACTGTAGTATCAAGATAAAATATGACACCAGAGATGAGGCAAAGTGTAAGTGCCACCTACATAAAGCAGAAAGCAATCTGGAGTTTCTAGAATATATGACCTGTCAGTTTCCGGACAACTTTAGTCTGAAAGTTCAGCTTCAAACATGACTTGAGGAACTGCAAAATATTTTGTCCTTTCTTTTTCTTCACTATATTTGAGCAGGTAAATCCCTATCATCTTGGATGTTCTTTACTTGTTTTGTTCCTTCACTTAGTTACTCCTAAAGGAAATTCATTAGTTGTCAAATGTGCTCAGGACTCTCCAATTTTCAGGTCACTTTTTTTATTCCACAGTGCTTATCTGTTCCCTGCTTACTGCAAATCTCTTCAATAAGTCCCCCAACAGATGTAGACCTTGGAACTTGAACAAAAAATCAATATTCTGCCAGCTCTGTAGTGCAGATTTCTCCAAACTGCTTCATCTTTCTTACTACTTTGGGAACTGTTTATGGCAGATCATTGGCTTCAGTTTCTGAACCTTTTTTTTGGAACCCACTTGGTCCTAAACCTACACTCAGAGCACTGACCGCATTTCATCAGCTCGTCTTCCAGATTTGTGGGAGGAGTCACCAGTTCTCTCCAGGGGCCTACGCTTACTGTAGTGCTTAAGAGCATTTGAGATTGTGCAGCCTGAAAAAGTGAGTAAAGGAGAAAGTCTTGAGCAAACAGGCCAATGTGTCCCAGACCAGGGAAATAGCTAAGTCAGGTGTTGCTAGGGAGTTTCAAATGTCAGGGCTAGGACTGTGATGGTATCCTGAGAACATCCTGAGAACAAGGTATAGGTGGTGCTATACCTTGATAATCCTCTCTCTTTTTTCACTTTTATTTTGACTAAAGATGATTTTTTTTTTGATCAATATCATAATATTAGAACTGCCTTTATATAGAAATATAGTTTCCTCTATATTGAGAAATATTACTTAGTAGAATAAAAATACAGCTGCTATTCACTTTCTGAAATGTAGATGCTCATATTTTTAATTAAATATATTATGAAAGGCTCAAAATTTTTATTTACATTTTAAATTTTTTAATCCTGTTGTGATTTTTTCCCCTTCTGAATATTTCAATCAATATATTTCCAGGATTTGACACGAATTTCCCAAATATAGCTACTCTGGTAACACAACACTCAGAAGTTTGTGTTTTCATAACACGAAACCATACTTCAAGATTTAAAACTATACAGTGCTGCAATGCTAGGCCACATTAATACATTAGACTTTTAAAGTGTATTTTTTTCATTTACATGCATATAAGAGGTCCATTGTGTTAGATGCCAGAATGGCAATCCCTTTCTCAAAACTGCATATGGATTTTCAGAAGGAAGCCTCTCTCCATTGGAAATTAATGACAGCAATGGCTACTAAAGCTTGTGTTCCTGTCTACAGGTTGTTAAACCATATCTGAGACTGGTACTCCTTAGACATAAGTCTGTAAGTGCCTTAGTTCACTATAAATGTTTCACATATTGTCCTGAGAGAAGAAACTACTGAATGCTTCCATTATGCATGGCTGTCCTTGTTCTTTTTACACTCAGAGGGGAAAAGGGACACCATGTTTTTCTTGTGGACATGTTATGTTACTTTGTGGCAAAATGGTTTTGTAAACTTCTTTCTGCTACTCTTGATATATTTGAAAGATATTTGTCAGAGTTCTCCAATAAAGGACAGAGAAAACACTCCAAAAGTTATGTGTGATCAATATGCAAAATTATTATTGTTTAACTACTCTAGCTTCTGATGCAGTGAAATGAAATTCCCTCTCAGGCCATAAAACCAGTGCTACACTCTATATTAGATGAGCACAATATACAGAAAAAATCAGTTAGAAAAATTAACTTTGCATGGATTCATAAATCCTACAGAAGCAAGAGAGTTGTTGTTGTTTACTTAGGGGAAATTTTATCAAGGCTTACACATAAAGTGGAAATGACTAAATACCCTTCATGATCTTTAAAATATCCCCTTTCATCTGCAGATTGTTCTTCACAAGGCTTAAAAAATACCAATTAATCTCTTTTTAATTCAGAGATAACCTGCTGTCTCCTACCAAAATATTCTTCGACAGCAGTTGTTTTAGAGCAGCATGTTCTACATAGTATAAGTCATTGTAAGGAAGAAATACACATATGTTACTTTCAAACGTGCATGTAGGGGCGTGAGAAATAACAGCGATCTCTATTGAGATTTTTTTTAAAGTATATTTACAGTTACACTACATTGTAGGAAAAAATTATATTTGTGGTAATTCTGCTTGGAAAATTTTATTCGTTTTTACTTTTCACTTTATTAACTTAGATATTTAGTCATATTTTGCATTAATAAGCTTCTTTTATTAGATTGGTATATGCACTTTTGCGGTAACAAATGTTTCCTGACAACATTCTAATACTTTAGGAACTTCTTTTCTCTGAGCCAAGAAACAAAATGGCAATTTTGCTTCTGAAGATAAAAATTGAATTATGTCATGTATGTTTAATAATTAATGTATTCTATATATACTAGTTGCTTAGAATAATTCAAATGCTCTATGAGATCCAAATGTAATTTTTGTTACAATTGAATGAGTCAGCAATATGTACCTTGTCAGTAATATGCAGAACCTACTGATATTTAGAATTGCTTTTTGCTCAGCCATATTTTATGTTTACATAGCCTCAGTGGTAAAATAAACATGAAAAAACATCTGTGCAAATAAATTCAGTATCACTAAATGACTTACTCTCAAATGACACCAGAAAAAAGGCTCATGGGAAAATGTTAACAAACAGTAATGTCACATTACAGCTTTTATAACTTTGTCTCAGCATGGCATGCCACAGAGCAAACTGTCTGCTAGTTTCATTAAATTATTTGGAAATTGCTTTGTGTTATGCGCTAGGGTACATTTTCAGAAAATATTATGTCGTTGTTAAAGCTGAAAACTGTTTTTATTGATTCAGTCAGTCTACAACGTGTTACTTTTAGGGAATGGTGAGCTATGAGAAACATTGGAGCTCCTGTACCTTGCTAACCTGACTCCACCAATGCTTCCACACAAATGATGAGCAACTAAACCAGCTGTCACTCTAAAAGTTTCCTTTGGAATGAAAAAAGAAATGCTGAGAAGAAGAATAGAATGATGTAAATTTAAGTACAAAATGCAGGCTGTTAATTGTGTTGATGTTAATTCTAAAACCATCCTTCCATTTTTATTTAAGACTTTGTATTACCACAAGACCTTTCATATCTCATGCTCTCAGTGTGAATCTTTGAATAATTCATTCATTTCTGTAATTTATCACCTGTTATTCTTGATCTCAGATCTGTAATTGCAGATCTCTCATGTCTTCTAATGTCCACTGAATTAACACTGAAGTTCATCATTCATTTCAGTGGACTTTTTATCCTGCATAATTTTATTGAGATGGCTTAGTCTTTCTGAGTGTGTCTTTCAAACTCATTTCACTTCCGAGCTATCCAGAAACTCTGAAATCCCTCTGAGTAGGAATGGCAAGGAGGTTTTGACTTTTTCAAAGGTTTGGGCTTGTTGTCTAAGAACACAAATATGATGTAATAAACAAAAGAAATCGCAGTGAGAACTGATTTTCTAGGTCTTATATTATAACCTCCTACATAATCAGATTTCCACAGAACCGGTTTTTAACTAAAAATCTTGTGTCAAGGAAACTTCAGTTCCTGTTCTGTGTCTTTTGATGAAAAGTGTGTTGCCTTTAAGACAAGATGCATAATATAACTTTGCCAAGTCTTCTTGATAAACACATTGAAAATCCCTTGTAGAACTATTAAATTATAGTCATCTATGTTAGACAAATCATGTATGCCAGTGCAAGCAGCTTCTCAACCTCATTACTCCATAAGAGGTGCATACTGTATAAGACGTACTGCATCATCTTCAGGAGCACATCAGTTGGGTGTTTAAAGTACATGTCTGATATGTGATGGCAGAGGCCACTGTTTCTTGAACTATTGAGCTTGCCAGATAACCTTAGACTGGTGTTTCCATTATGCGTTGAGGAATTTGACTGCTAGACTTTTGACATCCATAAAATCTGCAGGATTTAATCTCAAACATAAAAATCAAATGTGTTGTAAACACAGGCAGTGTGTGCTTTTATACAGTTGCTTTGCAGAAGTGGCAGCAATATTTGATTTGTTCTAGGAAGCAAAGGGAAGTTTGCCAGAGTGTGTGACACTTGTGTTCCATTATTTATTTGAATACTCAATAATACCCAATGAGGCAATTTTGCAGACTCCAGTGTTGGGTAAGAAAAATCTTGAAGCATTATTAACTTTTCTGTTGTGGCTGTAAAATCAGTGTAATTGCAAAGCTATGGAGGCATTCTCAGAGGGCTGAGTAGACTCATGCATGGTATTAACACTTATAGTAATGTATGATGAGGAAAAAGTAAACAAATCTCATGTTTCAGATCATGAAATGATTGTTTCAGGGCACCACTGGGTAGATGCAATCAAGTTGGATACTTCCATCCCTCTTCACTTCAGATCATTCCCTAGAGGTGAAGACAATGTGGTAACTGGAAACACAATTTGTCTGGGTATTTTAGCATGGCTTCTACTATCTACTGTGTAACTCTATAGCAGCACAAGAAAGACCAGAGTGTGTTTAAGACAGCTGTTGTATATTGCTTGACTCTATCTTATTTCAAGACTCTGCTCATCTCTGTAGCTAGGGTAGTTCCTTGCTGAAGAAGTATTATCCCACATGGACTCTGAGTGCTCTTGAATTGTAAAGGTACAGAAAAGATTAACTTTATTGTTTCATTAATTGTTGACATCAGATTGACTTTCAGTCAGCTTAGAAAATGAAATGAAAAGAAATGAAAAGGCTCAGAAGTCCTTCACGATATTTCTATCACAAAAGATTAATTATGAAATCAGTTAATTTGTGGTTATCATCTTTAGTAGTATGAGCACGTCTTTCATGTAAACAGACTCGCCTTTTCCTGTAGGTATGACCAGCAAAAATAACAAATCCGACCCTGATCTTGGATAGATCCAAAACTCTCACTGAAATCATTGTGCGAAACGGACTTCCCACCTTCAGTCTCACTAACTCCTGAAGTTTGGGGGAGGCTGTACAACACTTCCAGCTTTCTTTGTGGGTTGGAACTGCCTTGTCACGTATTGAGGAGTTGGTCTGTGTTAAAATTTATGATATGTTTTTCAATCTCTGTTGTCTTGAATCTTCATGGTTTGATTTGGGTTAGTTCAAGTGCTTTGGTTATGATTATTGAATTAGCCTTATGATAAAGCATAACCTGTTCAGCTATGGAAATATAGGTGCAATCTCATTTCCTCTGTTCATAAAAGGCAAAGATGTGTTTGTATTTTCATAATAGATATGAACTCATGTTTTCATAATTTTTAATTGTGATAGCTATTAAAACCATTTATTTGAGCTACGTTAGTTTCTGCTCCTATACCTTTTTTGGACCACTTACCACGATAATTTCTTGACAGTGACACTTTTTGTTAAAGTTTAATAGATTGCTTTATACATGGGCGAGGTTGTGTATTGACTTGTTTTCATCTGAAAGCAAGTAAAAGAGGCTTGACAAAGACTGTGAGAAAATATGCTTTGGAAGAGTGAAAGAAATGAAGTTAACATCATGTCTTCATAAATCTTAGACTCCCCAAATTTGAATGCAATCATCTGTCCCAGTAAAGAAAACATATTATTGGTGTTTTATGTCTTGTAAAATGACATCGTTAGGTTTTTTATAAATTCTCTATATAAATATAAATAAATTATAAGACTATTATATACATATATAGTCTTAAGTAGTCACATAATAGTCTTAAGTAGTCACAGCTAATTAGTCTTAAGTAGTCACAGCTAATTTTACCATAAGTAAACCAATACTCACTTATCATAAATCTTATTTTGAAGTCATGTTTTCCTCTAAGAAATCTTTGGTTTTTTTTTTCCTTGAATAGTAAAATGTCTTTTGACCTTAATCTTCTCTGAAATGCCTTCTTTGATTAGATAAGCATTTATAATGCTTTTCTTCTTCATATGGCTAGGTAAGAAAGAAGTTATAGCACCTTTTCTTGCAACAGAAATTCACTTAATGACTAGTCTAATTCCACTTTGAAGAATCTGAATCTGTTTAGTATCCTTTAGAAATATGAGACTAAGTATGGTTATCTGCACACTCATAGGTAGGCTAGTTGAGGCATACACAGTCTCTTGTCCGAAGAGGTATAGTGCACTGGCTTCAGAGCTGTGATTAGGACTCAGGTGTTTGGACCCTTCTAGTTTACTTGTAAAGCCATTGCAAACTGTTTGGTACTACAAGCATGATGAGGTTGTATCCTGGTTTCGGCTGGGATAGAGTTAATTTTCTTCCTAGTAGCTGGTATAGTGCTGTGTTTTGGATTTAGTATGAGAAGAATGTTGATAACACACTAATGTTTTAGTTGTTGCTAGTTTAGATAGTCAAGGACTTTTCAGCTTCCCATGCTCTGCCAGGTGCAAAGAAGCTGGGAGGGAGCATAACCAGGACAGCTGACCCAACTGGCCAATGGGGTATTCCATACCATATGATGTCATGCTCAGTATAGAAAGCTGGGGGAAGAAAAAGGAAGGGGAGACGTTCGGAATTATGGCATTTGTCTTCCTGGCTAGCTGTTACGCATGGTGGAGCACTGCTTTCCGGGAGATGGCTGGGCACCTGCCTGCCGATGGGAAGTGGTGAGTGGATTCCTTGTTTTGCTTTGCTTGCATGCATGGCTTTTGCTTTGCCTATTCAACTGTCTTTGTCTCAGATGATGAGTTTCTCACTTTTGCTCTTCTGATTCTCTCCTCCATCCCACAGGGGGGAGTGAGTGAGTGGCTGTGTGGTGCTTAGTTGCTGGCTGGGGTTCAACCACAACAGGTTGCCATCTGCTGCCTCGTTAAAAGGAGGTGATCAATAATTTCAAAAGAAAAAACTTTCTTCTTTGCTACATATCAGTCACTTATATTTCCTTTCATAAGCTAAATGATCAGCAAACATTGCACACAGGTTGTTGTTTGACCACATTCCACAAGTAGCTGAGAAAAAACAACACCATTAGATTAGAGGAAAGCAGACAAGATCATTTTTGTGTGCTTGAAAATTTGTGTTTTGCCTGTCTTTAGGGTGACTCTGGAATCATCTAGCATGGAAATGGTGTTTAAAGAAGGAGATGTATTAAATGAAGAAAAATGAAAAAATGAAAAAACAAAATAGTCCAAGATCTGTAAAAAATTTTACTTCACAAATAAAGATGTGAGCTTTTGAGTATTTAGCACAGAAAAGACTAGTTAAAGACACAATAAATTTATCTATTTACTTAATTGTTTCTTTGTTGCTGATAGTGACGTTGCTGATTGGTTGCAATTATGGATTAGTGCCTCTTTTACCAATTGTGTTTTGTAGAGCAAATTCAATGACATATAAAAGACATTTTATGCAACTCTAAAATATTATTGGAATTGCATTCAAATATGTTATTTTGAGTTATAAGTGATACAGACCCTTTAAATGTAAAAGTAACATTTTTATTACAGCAACTTCTTCCTAAGTAGGCCACATAAGACTTCTATTTCGTATCTCTAACATATTAATAATACAGCAGTTTTAATTAGGTATTATGCAGAAGGAGGTTAGGTCACACATTTTAATATTAAAGTTGGAAGAAGCCTATTTAAAGCTAGAGGTCACTTTCATATGTTAATAAAATTCTTTTTTCAGGGTAGATGTCAAGCTTTTAGCAGAATATTATTATTTTTTGGTCATTACTGGAGAGCTTCATGAATATTTATTTTCCACTGCTTACATTAATATTGTGAAAATTGATGAATTGTCTCATAATGTGGAATAAGATAACTATTATGGATGCTAGAGGATATGAAACCAAATAGATACGTAGATGTGGAATAACATATGTAGACAAAATTGTTGCATAAAACATTTTACTGAGGCATTGCTTTGGTAACACTTTACAAATATAACTGACTAGAGGATACCTGATTTGTAAATAAAGTAGGACATGTAAGTGGTTAAGATTAATCCTTTTGCGAATTGAAAAAAAACAGACTTTCAAATCTTAAAAAGTATACAATAAAAACACGCACAGTGATCTGTAGGAGGAAATAGCTGTCATGAAATTTCAATTTGTAATGATGGAAATGTCTGAAGGATCACTAATTTGCTTTTGTTTCTAATATTCAGAAAAAAATTGGTATTAACAGCCCTCAAAGAATAAGAGCACATTTTATTTGCAGAAGGAAAGCGTCACAAGACCCAGTAACTAGTCCTGCCTCCTTCACAACCATCTTCAGAGCTGAGGAAATACTGCAAGGTTCTGCTACCCAGGCAGATCTCATCTCCATGTATCAGGATTGATTTTCTGTGGAATTAGTATTATGATATGAGATGGAGATATTTTTCTTTTCTTTTTTTCCTTTTGGCCCCTAAATGTTAGGTATTGGTATCTGAAATTCACCAGTAGGAATTATATTTTCTCTTTATGTCTTTGTAAAAAAAGATACAGTCAAGAAATATCCGTTCTGTAACTGGAAATATGTACAATTTTATCTTAACCCAGAAATTCTGGGTTTTGTTTTGTTTGTTTTTTGAAATTTTTTAAAGAGGGCTTATTTGGTCATTGGTATTATCTTATATTAAAGAAAATCATTAAAGAAATAACCCTTGTTTGAGAAAATATCCCTGGTCAGAACTGCATGTGAGCATTCACTTGACTGTAACTGTATTACTCAGAATAAGGAAACCTCTAAATTGCTATATTCCTGAACTGTGCCCTACAGTAAAGTATGGTTAGATGTCATCAGCACTGCCTGATATGAGAAGTAAATCTGTGAATTAGGATGGGGTTTTGATACTTGTTATGAATAGTAACCACTCCAAAAGTTTTTTGATTGATTAAATGAAAGAATTATTAATAACATGATTTTAACTATCTATCTGATGTATTTTCTCTACTAAGTTACTGATCTCTAAATACTAGGTACCTGAATCACCCACCAAACCTTTGAAAAGTCTTCTTAAGGTCAATGAAGGTATTTGAATATCTTCCTGTCTTTTTATGAAAAATGAAGTACTTTCAACTGATATGAAATGATGGCTGTGCAGTACGATAGCTTTTAGATACAGAGTGTGGGTAAAGGAAATGAAAATGGAAATGTAAGCTTTATTCAGCATGAAGCAAAGGATCTTACAGCTGATATGAGGGATACATAAACACCTCAGGGGATTGATGATTCAGTCTTGAAGTCCATTCAATCTGTAATCATTTTAGTGGGGTTATACTTTTGTAGTTCCAGTCAAATAGTACAAGATAGACCCTAATATAATTATGTTTTGTGATTGGATTTACCAGCTTGTCAACTTTTATCTTTTCTGTGGAGTAAAAGTAATTTACCTTCGGTAGCGAATTTTTTCTCTTCTAATGGTTGATTTCAGCCTTTAATTAAAGCACTTTTTTCTTTCTTTTATCAACTGCTAAAAACCTCAGATCCTCCTATCTGTGTTATTTCTTATTTATGTACTGCTCTTGAATCATGATTTTCATCTTAACTAAGGAGGAGGAAGATATAGTTATTTAATGTATTAAACATTAATATCTTAAATTTAATTTTATATTATTGGATGTAACCTTCCTTATACTTAAGAGATATTTTAGGGAATATGTATTTTAGCTCCAAAGCAATAATACTTCAGGGCCAAAAGAAAGGGGTTTCATTTAGTTTGCTGTCTATATTTTTGAAGATTATTTCATTCATTGTTCCTATAATTTCTAATTTGATCTGTTCTCAAACGTGTGTAGTAAAAGTGCCACAATCCCCCTTTGTACTATAGGCTACACCATTATTCAATTGCTTACACTGTTAATAACTTTTCCCTAATATCTGTCTAAACTTTTCTTAGCCTCAAGATACAGTTTTTCGTCTGTCATTTCTTGAGACTGTGACTGAGACTTTTATCATGTAAACTGTCACTGTGAGGGCATTTGTAGACTATTGAAAACACATAATATCCCCTTAGTATTCACCATTCTATTATATAAATTCAGTGCTCTTAGTCTCTCATCACAGGATTTATCCTCCAGCCTTTGTGTCAGCCTCATTTCCTTTGTAATTTCTCTAGGTTTTTTTTTCTATTTTCCTAGTACCTTTTGGGCATAGCAATGTGTAACCAAAGAGATGAGTAACCTATAGCCTGGCCCGACAGAAAAATGCTAGGACTAAATTAAGGCAGTAAATAAATATTTATATATTCCAAAGGACACTTTCCTGCGTTGTTTCCCATCAGTCTAATAATGTCTTGTTCATGGGAACTTATTTACACGCTTTTCTATCTTTTAATGAAGTTTTGTCTTGAAATGTTGTTTCAGTTTTATAAATACTACAGAGAAGTTTGAAAGTACATTTGATGATGTTAAAGTAGCTCTTCGTCACAATAAATAGCTCTTCAACTATAGTAGTAATTGTAATCGCTTTCAGATTATTCTACTGCTGGGAAGTTGAATTGATCTGATATATTGCATCTTTCATCTTTCATTAATGTTTTTTAAAATGTATCAGAAGAGTGTGTATGTTTCTGCATTTTATATAAGAAAATACAAAACTAAGACAAAACGTGTTTAGATTTTTTTAAAGTCCTTCAGCTTTAAACGAAGTGTAGATGTTGCGCATTATTGAGGTTTGGCAAATTTTATGCAAATTTTATGCTGCTCCTCCAAATAAGATAGGAGCTGTTGGATTTTGACTTCCTTTTTGAGTTTCCAATGTTAACCGTGTTTTGCCTCTGTCTACTTTAGTCTCATCCACAATCTATTGAAAACCTCCAAAATGCAACAATTAATGTTCTGACACACACACACAAAAGCACAGAAACAAATATAAAATGGAGAATGGTAAAGAAGCAAAGTAATATTTATTGTAGAAATGTAAACATAGAAACATATTTGCAGACTTGTATTGTTTCACAGAGACAACAGTAACTTTCCTTGAGTACCTGTTAAATATATTTATGCAGTGAAAACCACATGTAGTGTGCACTATTACTGTTGCTGCTACTGGATACAGTACTTCCAATGCTGGGTTAAGTGCAAGTTTCTAAAAACATTACTTTGGGAAAGAAATACAAAATAAACCCAACATCTTTGGGCATGAGCTTATCTCAGAGTTTAGAACCAGTTCAGAGACGGTTTTGGAAGAGTTACCAATGTAACCGCAGGGTTATATGCTCAAGCACACCTTGGCTGTGCTCCACTACAGCAGGACAATTGGCATCCAGCGCATACTAGAAAGGAAACGAGCTCATGGAATAGCCTCTGGCTGCTGAGGTCAATAGATATTAGGAATGAAAGTGTTATTGAGATTAAATAATCCGACCTACACAATGCAGGCTCTTCTGCTTTTCTGAATTAAGTTCTTGCTTTGAATTCAACAGTGCTGTTGAAACGGAGCGATCCTGTAAACCAAGAATCCATCCTCTGCCACTCTGATAGAAATACTTCTTGCATAAACACTATTCTGATCTTGATTTTAAAATATTGAGGGGAAAATAGATTTATCTTTGATAAACTGTCTTACTGGTAAATTATGCTTTTTATAATTTACACATTTCTTTCATCTTATTGCTAATCTGAATGTTGTTAGTTTCTGGTTCCAGATGATGGATTTCGTTGCACCTTTCTCGCCCCCTCCCTTTAACTGTTGTGCTAAACAAATTGCACTGTTTCCTGATGTTAGTATTATTTTCTTTACCCCTGATCATTCTTACTGCTCCCCTCTGAGAAAACTTAGGTGCTATGTGAAGGTATTATTTGCAACATGTTTTAGTTCCTCTTTTAACAGTGGCAAATCCTGGAAGTGTTAAGGGCAATACCATCGACCTCACTGTGTAAAGTTAGGTTGCATTGTTTGTTTTTCTGATAGACCAGTCAAAGGGCAGAAGTTTGAGCAGCTTGTAAGGTCACCATTCCAGAAATTTTCACCCTGACTCTTTACTGAACATCTTTTGTGCTCACAAGCAAATGACTTGAGCATCACCAGGTTTTCAAGGGGCATCAAAAGAGTTCCACATAGCCACACTGGTGACATTTAGTGTGGACAGTCACACAGTGAGTGGATGGATTCGATGTTGTTTAGGATGTATGGTTATTTCAAAGTAAAATTCTGTTCCTCTTTAGGTCCTTGGAAATGGTTAAGTTGTAGACACGTTATTGTTTTGTATGTACTGTTCTGTAGAAGAGAAAGTTAACTATCCTGATTATAATATTGTGTCATTATGTTAGCGTCTGAGTGCCTAAAATAGACTGGTATTTGACAATTTCTCTGGGTCTTCATAGAGGCACCATGTTCTCTTCTCTCCTGATTGCAGAGAACTCTGAATTAGTTCTCAATATGTGTTGTCAGGATAGCTGTCCTTTTTAAAGTTACGATATATGCTCATGGATTTTATTTTTTTCATAACTACAGAATAAAATTTATGCACAAAGACAAAGCTAGTGAATACAACATTGTAAATGATAAACTATTTCAATTGCTTCCCATTAAAATTCAGGAGGCAATGCAATGAATTTTCTATGAGTAAGAACTTACATCTACTGACATTAGACTAGATTTGGATTTGTATGCAGATGCTCCGACCATGTTAATGGTGATGATTTCTCAGTCTGCCAGGATCTTTAACTTTGTACAGAAATTAGTTTGATGATCATGACATTTCCTCCTATATTATTCTACTGTAGTTAAGAACACATAACTGCTTCTATCCTAACCTGTTTTCAGCTATGGATAAAATTCTACTTAATGTACAATGAAATCACTGAGAATATCAAGAACATCAAAGACTATAAGTTTGATTTTTTATCTAAAATAAGGTTTGAGTTTGTTTAAGAATCTAAAACCCAGAAAACAGTATTAAAACCCTGTATACAGTCCTGCATTACAGAAAACCCATTAAATCAATCATATGGGTTCTCATGATCAAAGTAAACTATGAGGTTTTGGTTAACAATTCCACATATATGTTATAGCAACAGACAGAAAAGGCAGTTCTTTGTTTCTGTGTTACTCTCATTAAGTCTCTTCTTTCAGGTTTCATGTATTTTCAGACATGTCATTGCCCCAGAGAGGCATGGACACACATAAGGTTTTTACATTAGAATTATTCCTCTTTCTTCTGGGAAGTATCTGTGCATTTAAGCTTAACAAAAATAATGATAAAGATATTATTAAACCATTAGAATCCATATGGCAGAGATTTGATAAGTAGAGGCATTCAAAAGGAAAAAAAGCCTGAAGATTTTAATGGTGGGAGTCTGGTGGAATTAAATTCTTAAGTCTGTGAATGTCAAAACTGTGTCAAAAGACAAAGTTTTGGTCAGGATGAGCTGAATCATGACTATTCCATGGTTGTATGGTAGAGACAAAGCAGAGAAGGAAGAAGAACAAATGCACATTTTCTTCTCTGTTAATATTTTATTTTGCATCTCCTGAGTATCGGAGCCTACACACATCAAGCAGTTGGCATCTGTGACTTCCCAGTTGGGCCTTTAGCACACCCAAAATATGACACACAGGTTGTTAAAGAATACTCTTTCTTTAATAATTTCCACTGTATCCAGTTTCTGTCATCATTTTTGTACTGTAAGCAAAGGTAGCAGATATATATTTTGTGAATGTTCCCTAAGAAATATATATGTGTATATACAAGTGCATGAGCAAGATATCAGATGGAGGTGTATAAACTTAGAATGCTTTCTTCCCGATCCCGTCTAATATTACAGGTAAAACTAAAAATGTGTCACAAGTTTCCAGGAACTACTAGCTGTTTTTAAGTGGTAGGCTTACAAAATCAGAGTCCAAAGAAGTATTTGAAATACATTTTGAAAAACTCAGAACCAGTTCCTTTTTAAATATATATGTATTCTAACTTGTTATTGCATAATATGGACAGAGGATCTTGAAAATTACATCTTCTCTGAGTCTTGCCTGAGCAACTCAGCAATTACAGTAAGGTTTTAAATAAATAAACAGTTCATCTTGGCTTTGATATTTATTTATGTAGATGCTGATGTTCTGGCCATTTTCAAGACAAAATTAGTCTGGGTGAATGATAGTACAGGAACAGGAGGTTCAGAATATATGTCTTTGTATATATCAATTTGCCTGTTGCTAATTTAGTACCACAACAGTACCAATAAATGATTTAATTGATATACAAGTTAACTACTGGACTGGGTGGTTAGAGCTGTTAAGACTAAAATGCATCATATCCTTATTAAGAACTTGTTCTAAACCTAATTTTCTTTTTGAAACTATTGGAGGTAGAAATAATAATAATCTGAGATACTGTTTAAAAATGGTGTATACTGTGTCACTGGAATATCTAAATTGTTTCCTTGGTCATTAAAAAATCAAACTAAACCAGCTGAAGGACAAAGAGAACTCTTCTTAATGGTCCCACCTGTAAAAATGAGGGGAATAGTATATGTACAAAGACCCAGTACAAAGTTATAGACATCTTATACTTAAAGGACTATCTGAAAACACACCTGTTGAGAGAAATGCTCTATTTTCAGTTCTACCTGCTAATCAAAGCACTGACATCAAACATAGCCCTGGGGCATAGCTTTCATTTAACAATACCTGAATGATCCCTCAGGCAATTGGTGTAACACTTGTGAATGTAATGGGTAAAGACCAGCACCTGTCAGTCGCAGTACTTTTCTAACTTAACTTAAGTCTCCTCTCAGCACTTAAAAATATTCAGAGACACATTCAAACTAATTGAAGGGTCAAAACATGACCTTCCAGCATCTCTTTCAGTCATTTGACAGGATACAGGTTCAGATCATATAATGATATAGAAATTATATATTATTATTTAATTTATTGCTTTCTACGACCTGGAAAATACATTAACATTGCAGTTGAAAGTGATCCGTTCTGCTTCCTAGCTGAAAACCAACGTGAGCATGCAAGGTCCTTAATAGTTTGACTTCAGAAAAAGGCATTAGGTATTAAACAAAAATCATATATAAATAGAAATATGATGTTTCTTTACTCCCTGAAATAAGATGAGAAACACCAATAACGTTTGTCTGATGAGTAAGGATAATAGCACGAACTTGTCAATTCAGGCAATATTGATTTAACAGTCTCTATCTTTCCTCCTGATTGCTTTTAGGTCATCAGCTTGTTTACATTTACTGTACGCAGTCAGTGGACCTCATGGTTTACAGCCAATAGAAAGTGGGTAGATGTAGAATTGTCCTTCAGACCAAAGTAAAAACATCTTTTACTTGACACAAATAGGCATATAGCTCTTAAAAATGTCAGTTTATGACCTAAAGTCTGTTCAAATGTTTGCTTCCATAATCTGTTACCTACAAAGCCTGGAACAAGTAGATTCATGGTAAGATTTACTGATTAAAAGTGAGAAAAGACCAGGAAAAAAGCTGATGAACTTAGTGAGATTATATTTGAATTACTAACCATTTTTATAAAAATAAGAACTTACACACAGCCTGTGGAATTGCTGTTATACCAGTGAAAATGACATCTGAATCAAACTTGCTCTGCGCTTGTCACTAAATCTTACTTACAGGTCTCATGGGAAGTTATGTTTATTGGTTCTCTAAATCTGGATGACTTTGCAATATCAAATGGTTTTCAAACCTTTTACAGTTCCTACACCATCTTGAGAAATATTTTCATTTTACAGTTTCACTTTGAGAATCAACTGCCACAGGATATAACATATAATATTGGGTTGTTGCCATTTCAGCAATTTCTTCTGTAGTCTGTGCAAAAGATTCAGATTTCACCAAAACAAAGGAAGTCCTTTCACCTTCAGGGCTAAGAGACTTGATGTACATCAATATATGTCACTTTGACTTGATTTTCTCTTATTTAAAATAATGCCTAACTACCTGTTTGAAAAAGCAGAACATCAAGCAAAGATAATAATAATTAAAAAAGGTACATCTGACAACTTCCATCAGCAAAATACACACAGCTGATGCAATCCACTCACTTGTGGTTTAACAGCACTGATATGTCTTAATTAATTTTTTAATTTTTTACTGATATTACAGATATAGCTGTACCCGCATTACCATTTTGGTGGCTGAATCTTGTCATAGATGCTGTATTATTGATGTTTCTCAGCAAACTTTGATTGTTTTCTTTTGTCTTTTCTACCCTATTTTTTAACTTTTCTTCAGGGAAAAGACAGTCCAGGAGAGGGGTTGGCTTAGTTTAAGCTCTGTCTGGCTTTGAAAAGCTGCCATTGTGGAGATCTGTCATGTCAGAAACATATATAGCTAAAAAACTGTTGGCAGGATGTAGTGGGGTTTCCTGCTGATGTTGTAGGATGGAGGAATTTAGTTAGTGCTTGGGAAAAAACAGAGGAAAAATGGGTCTCAAGAAGGAGTCATAGGTAACAGTAAGTGTCAAGATGAAAAGGCGAGGAGAAAAAAAGAATGGTTATAACAAATATTTTATTGAAAAATTGAGAACTAGTTAGAGAATGGCAATTTTCTTCAGTGAAACATGAGACATGAATTTTGACTGTAGTGTTACTGAAAATACGTCTATTTATTTGACCTGCTTTCCATTATTTGACTTTGCAAAGGAACATATTTATGTTCTTACATGTAATACAACTTCACAAAATTACTGTAATGCCTATGGTAATGTGACAGCTGACTCTCAGTGGGCAGAATTGTATTTTTATGCAGTTTTGGGTCAAACTGTTGTCATTGAGACACTTTCTTGGTGTGCACCTGAATGTATAGATATAGGCCACATAAATGACTGAGCAGTGTAAAAAGAAATAATTTATTTTACATCTTTGGTATCTTATATAAAATCTTTTTGCTAGGATGTATAGATAGCATTTAAAGGGACACCTTGTAAAGAATTTCTCAGATAAGTTGATTCTTTTGATCATCTCTAATAGCTGCTTCTTAGCTTAACTTGATTTTCCTTTCCCAGAGGACTATTTCAATGTGATTTTTATTTTTTCTATACAACAGTTAAAATGATCTGAGTGAAGGAATGGGGATATTACACCCATGGTATCTAGAGTGGGCTGGGATTTTTTGGACCAAAATTTTTCATTTTTGTTTCTTTTAGACAAAAATTAATATTATCAAAAATATATATATCTCACACTAATTTCCATGAAGACTTTATTGAGACAAAAATATCATAATTAGCAATCTAAAGTTAATTCTAGAATAACTAAGAGTTCCTCCAGGAGAAGGATAAAATAGACAAAAAAATGCAATTGGAAAAGCTTAAGTTGTACCCTTCCACTTCCTGCTGTTCTCGAGAGTGTGTGTACAAGACCACTATCCCACAGCCAGTAAGTTTCCTTTAAGCAGCTGGTTCTACTGCACTAAGCACCGTTCCCCACAACGAGTGATCACATAAAAGTTTCACTATATTGCAAAACATAGTCCTAAAGGTTTAGTTCCTGCTTTTTTACTGATACTGAAGGGAAAAACCCTATTCAAAAGCAGCAAATTTGGTCTTTGTGGAAACTTTCCTCCGATCACCGAGAAAGCCTGAAAGCATGTATTGTGTCCTTTAATCATTCTCCGCTGAGGATGGGAGTGTTAGGGACACTGCCCCGTTGATGCTGAGAAATGGTTGACTCCTCAGAGGGAGTACTTTGTACTTACAATTCAATCAGGTGCAGCCCCTAAAAATGGGAAGGGTCATGATGACATTGGAGCCAAACCCAATTGCCTTACCACTGAAAAATAGGTGACTGAATGGGTCAGGGAACGCACTTAAGACACAGGACATTCGCCTGCAGTTTTCTCTACCAATCTGCTCCTTAATTCAGAAATGGTTCTTCAGCCAGACCTTTTGTCACTCTCAATCAAAAAGTAAGCTAAGTAAGTAAGAGGATGAGCTCTAGCAAAAACTTTAAGTGATTGAGGCACTCACTGGGATGCAAAGAAATCTTCTGGACCTCTTTTCAGTCTATCGGACATTGATAGATGTTGTGTGCTCCTTTCAGCACGTTCAAAGTTTTTGGTTTTAACTTTAGGTGGAATAGGAAATGTTCACAGGATGACAAAACAGTTACTGCTGCTCAGTTGTCAATAGTTTTTGCTCCAGTCAGCCTCCAGTGTTTCATACACTAGGACTATCAAAAGTACTGTTTGTATGAATTGAATGATTACTGATGGTCAAGGCATTGGGAGCAGAATGAAGAAAGCAATCTGGTAGATTTTCAGGACTTCTAAATAGTCCAGAAATTTGATAATGGTTTTTACATGTCACTTTACCTTCAAGTACTTTGTGTATACATGTGGCCAGCTTTATAGAAATCGATATAAATAATATTTTTCTGTAATATATTTTGTTTATCTGTATCCTATTCTTAAAAAAAATAAAATTGTTCAGTGATTTTAAAATCAAGGGATGCCTGTTTCTACACCTCCCCCTGCACCCCGGGGGGAAGTAAATGCTCACATTAATTCGGTTGTTGGCATTTCGTATGTTTTACACTGGAGCTGGGAGAGGTTACAAGTATCTGAGCACTTTCCGTAATAGATTCTGACGTTTCTGACTTCTAGCCAACAAGATTTAGGAAGAAGTCACTGCTATCTCTGTGACACAGCAGACTGTACGCTGCACAAAGTGCATATACCAAGGCTTCTTTTTCAATGTGAGACTTAATATGAGACATGACTGGAGGGTAGGAACATATGGTTGCTCCATGAAGTCATTTATAGGAGGCACTTCTTTTTCCTATCACATCTGCGGCACTATCAGATGGGGTTTTTTTGTCTAATTTACGCAGCCAGAAGAATTCATTACCTGTGTAATATGATCCCAACCGTCTTTCTAGTTCCCAGAAGAGCCAACTCCGACACTCCGAATGACAAGCACAAAAAAACCAAACTATTTTTCCCCCCCCGATAATTCTATAGTGTTCCTAGCAGAATTGTCCATTAAGGATAACTGTTTTAGTAAAAAAAATTGCATACGAAAGAGAATCATTTTCAAAAGGAATTTTTGTTGGGAAGTGAGCACTAATCAACACACCCTTTTTTTTAATTCTTGTCACCTTTGAAAAGAGATAATAATAGTAAAATATAATGCAAATTGCAAAATTAGAATGCAAAATATTGCATTATAATTACAATATATTTCTTTAAATGCACATACTATTTTACAGTTACAGCAGGCTTTCTGTTTTTTTTTAGTGGGTGTGATCAGTGAAATAAAACCTTTACTCTTACAAGTGAATTCTTTTCTTTTGGTTCCACTGAAGGCACTTGAACTTTCTACGAATAAGTGAAACATCTTCTCCCACCAGAAACTTGAATTCCAGTGGATTGTTCAAAAAAAAAACCCTGTTTATGGTAAGAGCTGATTGTAAATGAAAATATGACCTTGGAGAGCCGACACGTGACTATACGAACTCTTTTGCCCAGAGAGGGTTTATCAAGAACAGAATTAGTATTAAAATCATGGGCAAAACATTAGGTATCCAAACCAATGTTTTCTCAAGTTATGGAGAATGAAGAATAAAAGCTAAAGTTGAAACCTTTCCAAAGGAAGAAGAGCTTTCTTCTCCTTTCTCCTTTTCCTTTCTTTTGTTTTCTAAATAGAAGCACATTTTAAAAATTATTCTAATAATTAGTGGTGCTCATATGCAGGTGTAAACTTTCCTGCTCATAGCTCATCAGCAAAGATTTATGAGAGACAGTGTCCTTTGTGTTTTGGTAAGATATTAACCTTCTTTAGCCTGTGAGTCTTAAAATAGTTAACTGTATTCTGTGCCAGTAAGAGTTTAGAACCTGATAGCTATATTTCTGATCTGCCTTGTTCTTGTGATTTTACCTACCTTTAATTTGCTTGATTTAAAAGTTATCGTGTTATTTTCCTGTCTGTATTTCTTCTGAGACTCCCTGATATGAGGCAAAATATATGACTTCCTCAGTGTGCTGCCCACCATAAGAAAATTATTTCCAATAAATAAACTCTGTTAAGTGTCCCTCTGCTGAGCAAGGAAATCTCCACTTCCAGCTACAAGATTTTCTTTGAACAAGAAAAGGAGCTATTATAGGATTCTTTCTTTTCCCCCAGACGGTTCCTGTAATGCAAACTAAATGGCCTGGGAGGACAGAAAAATCTTCCTATATATCTAATAAGTAAATTTGTAAACAGACTGTGGTGGTCATAGCTCTGAATTGCTGGGTCACAGCTGTGAGCATGCTTGCATCCCTTTCTGCCATTTGGGAAATTAAGACCATTATTATAGGCATGTGAGATATGTGTGTCATATCCATACTGGGAAATTTACAGCTGGATCTTTCAGGCCAGCATTTGGACTGAATGGTCTAAAGGACTGGAGGGAGGGAAAGAATTTTGCTCCCATGCAGTGTGAGAGCTACTGTGCAAATTCAGGATTTTTGTAAGTATTTGTTTTATTATGTACCTCCAAACACACCCTGTGTTCCTTCAGGAAAGTCAAACCTTGTCTGCCTAGAAAATCATCCTGCTACTGTTTTAAACAGTGTTTTTATTTTTCTTGTACTTTGAAATGCTTTAAGTGCAATAACACTTAAAGAAGAATGCTATGCTTGGTATTGTAATGCGTTATCAACGCATTAATATAGCCATAATCAAAACACAAATTGGTGCATTTTGAAAAAATAGTAGAAATGTAGTTAGAAATTTGTGGTAATCACTTCAAGAGGGCAAAATATTAGATCTTGCTTCATAAAGGGAAAAAACCAACTTGGTTAAAGAAGTTCTTTAACCTTGGGAGGGACTTATTTTTATATTTCCAAAAGTAAATGGGAATCTGGCAAAATTATGTCACACGTAATATTATTGATCTTAGAAAGCTGTCAGATGCAATTATATTTGCCTGCAAAATAAATTAACAAGTATGAAAAATATATGTGGCCTGAAGATATATGGTTCCTTTCTGTGTTTTTAAGTTTCTTCTCCCCCAAAATGAGCACGGGTTTTGGTTAAGTTTGTGTGTTTGCGTTAAATCACTTTTGATGTCTTGTTTGTTTCCTAACAACAGACAGACTGAAACAATATAAGTTCCTGGAGTGTAAACTAACCTCATCTATCCATAAGGAGCATGAAACGTCACAGTTTAACTTTGCCGTTGGGCATTGTAATGACTGAAAGCCAGATCTTCTGTGGTGTAAAGTAATTCTCCTCCTCTGACTTCAGTGACTTGCACAAATTTACAGCAGCTGAGCATATGACCTTACACTCAGAGCTAGTTTGTCCATAAGAGATACAGACAGCGCTGTGAAATGAAATGCATTTAGATTTTTCAGTTCTCCTCCTGACATTTTTACTCATTCATTTCCCTTTTGCCTCCTGGTGCCTTTGGGAATGAGGCAAGAGGAATGGCATTTAAGCTTGGTTCAGTGAAACTGTAGATTACAATGGTATATTAGATTCATATATTACAAATTTGTAGCTTTTATGTAAATATTATGCTTGTACTACAGGGCTAAATTATGCCCACAATCCCTGTACTTTTATTCTCAATTTGCATTGTAGATGCATACCACTATTTGAAAACAAAATATGATTTTAGCATATTTTGCCAGTATCTCTTAATTGTTTATATATATCAGTGATCACAATTCATCCGCAAATTTAGCGGCATTTTCTTTATTTTAATATATGGTGACACCCTGACTTACAAGCTGAAGAGATGACTTTTTTTTACATTTTCTGTGTTTTTTAAATAGGTTCAGTACTCATTCAAATGTGCAAGTAGGGAAATTATCTTCCATTACAGTATACATGTTTTACAGATGTTTGTATAGCAACTTTAGACAGCAACGAGATGTCAGTACACATGACAAGCCAGAGAGTTTTTCACCATCTGTATTCAAAGGACTTCAGCAAATCAATGCTTGTATCCTTCTCTCTAAGGAACACTTATTGTCAGTTGAAGTAAATGTGTTTAATCCAGATGCTTTCTTCTGATTCTTAAGGAACAGATGCTCTGCCTTTGTTTAGAGTCTGTGTAAGAGCACAGGCTGATGAAAATGTGTGTCTGTGAAGCAGCAGCATTAAACAAGCTTTTCCAAAGTATATTGTTAGAGCACTTACTGCTTCACATATCTATCTTCCTTTAAAAGCAGACAACTTCCAAAAGACTGATTTCCTTTCCTGATCATGGTACTAGACAAATCTCTCTTGGCTAGATTTTCATGCAGAAGTTTTAATTGAACTATTTTGGTAATAACATTAATTTACTTATCTAGCTTACTGAAAGAGAAATAATTTTTCAGTAAAATGTGGTGATATTTGTGCTTTTATTCAAAGGGTGCTTTTTTACAATATCTCAGTTAGAAAATCAATTTTATTAAAACCAGAGTCCTTAAACCAGCCATACCTTCCTCTTCCCACCGAATACATCCCAGAAATAACTACAATCTAGCAGTCATAGCATTTCATAAACAAGACCAAAATGCCATGGCATTTCTTTATAGAAAGCAATAAAGACAAAGGCAGGTTACAGCATATAATCAGTTAGAGTTAAGCAGTCCTCACCCAGCCCCTTTGCTGGAACCGATTATGGTTCTGCATGGTAATAAGTGATTAAAACAGTTTCATGCCATGGTCTCTTAAAGGTATAATTCTTCATAATTTCTTTTTCCAACCACAGGAAAACAACGTTAAAAAAATGTTAGCTGTCAGTATTATTGTAATGCCGAATTTCATACACATGTGAACAAACAATTAAGGAACTGGGAGTATTCATTCAGCCTCCGTACCTCTGCACCACTGAGTCCCCTGTAGGTACGAAATATCAGCACCATAGTTGCTAGGAGACAGTAAAGCTATTAGTTCTGGCTGCAACACAACCTGGGTCTATCTCTCTTAGGGCATCCCTGCACTGTGGGCAAATCCTGCGTGGAAACTCCAAAAAGCAGTAAAAAATATTTCAGGAAGGTACTGGGCCTCAACTAAATGAATCCTGAATGGACAGTATCAAAAGATAAGTTAGTACCGGGAAGCAGGGATTTAAAAGAGAAATTTCCTTCCTCTACTCCCCCAATTACCCAACAATCTTAGATTCATCAATTTGATAATATTTTCCAAACACATAACTTTCCAATAAACAAAGGTATTTTATTAAACTCCCTGCTAAAAAAGTAGTGTTCTTATTCTTACCTGTATGTCCTTAATCCTTTATCTTGGAGAATTTGCTGTTTTTCAAATTGACAGGTTTCTTATTGCAGCTCCAGCATCTTTTATGAAAGAAAATCAGATTTTAATTAATCCTAATCATGTATAAAACACAACATATGTTTCTAGTGAAATATTGATAATAATTATTGCTACTGAAAGTCTCAAATTGCCCATGGTTTCGGTTTCTCTAGGAAAAATAAATTTGTTGTTAAGATAACAGAATGGGACTCAGCAGGGTCATAGGTTTTAAGGAAAAGATTACACTGGAGATCTCACAATCTCTTACATAGCATTGTCTGTTGTATTTCTTTAAATGATTCTGAAATATGCCTATAATTTTTGATATGTCTGGAACACGAATGTAAGTTTATTCTTGATTCTGCCATATACCTTTTGCAATTTATTTCATGTGTCTGTGCTTTGGTTGCCTCATCTGTGTATAACTGAATAATAATATTTCCTCCTGCACAGAATAGAGGTTTATTCATGGCTGAGAATTGTTTAGATGCCATGGAGATTGAAAGCATCTGAGAAGAAAAAAAGTGAGAGATTCCTTATTAAGCAGAAACAGTTATTGGAATGAAGACAGGAGAACAGAAAAGCAGTTCAAGGCTCTTTCTGGTGCTTTGAGGCCACAAGAAAAACGAATGATACCATTACTCTTTGAGCCTTGAATTTTTGCAACCTTTTAGGAAATATAATCAGTACAGCATAAATATTTCCTTACAGCTTGAAAATACAATTTAGAGCTTAGGATATAAAAATATTAAAATCTACCTTCATACAGAATCAGGCTGAAGGTACTCTGAGCGCACAAGCAGTGATTTACTATTTAATCAAGATGTATGGCTTAGATTTATGATGGCTCTTTCAGAGGCTTGGTTCTTCTGGCATAAAGCTAGGTGAAGACCTTGTTGAAGTTGGATGAATTGTTCCTGTGAAGGAGATAGGAAGTGAAATTAGGTTTTTCAACAAGCAGGCAGACAAAAATGCTTTATGGTGTGTTAATACCTCATTTCTATGACTCAGCAATAACCAGATGGTGACATCACATCCCACATCATTCTGTTTCAAAACTCAGCTGAATTCAGAAATACATCCAACTCTGCAAGACCAGGGTAGTCTCCTCTAGAAAGGAGTATAGCCATCCAACTTAGCCTGTTACGGCAACACTGTACTTTGGGGACTTCTGAAAATCAGTGCTAATCATGGTGTCCCACACTCTATTATTTGTAAATCTCAAAACACTTTACAGTCTTGGCCAAACATTAATGCCTTTATTTTACCTAGTTATAAAGAGCATTTTGGATTAGGTCTAAGAAAGGAGTCCATCAATCATTCTATTTTTTTTTTAAAGTATGAGGACTCTGGGTTTACATAAAAATCTTGTCCAACATAAAATACCTAACTGATTTAGGAGTGCACTTTAAGAGGAGATGGAAACATAATTTCTGATGTATGAAAAGTTATTTCCATTCTGGAAACCACACTAGATAAGAATTGCAGGCTATGTTTTGCAAGTTGCCCAGCAAGCTCTTTTGGTTTTGGGCTATTTGGCTACCCCAATGCAAGTTCCATAAAATATTAGCAGTGGTGAAAATTTTCAAAGCCCTTTGGGAAATTAGGCAAAAAATCCTCTTCGAATTCCTTTTGAAATTTTGAAAGGAAGTGGGAATCTAACTCTTCCAAATGCCAAATTAATTTTCTAAAGATGTAAATTTAAT
The DNA here is from genome assembly GCF_964195595.1 of Calonectris borealis. Classification (NCBI taxonomy): domain Eukaryota; kingdom Metazoa; phylum Chordata; class Aves; order Procellariiformes; family Procellariidae; genus Calonectris; species Calonectris borealis. Next base: position 33,802,220 of record NC_134315.1, on the reverse strand, counting down.
CTGTAGTTCATGGAGATGAAACTATTAATGTTGTGGTTGCCCCACTTCAGAGCAGATGGTAAAGTATTACAGCTAAGTTACTACTAGTCTTCCCCAGATTTAAAAGGCAATAGGTAAGTCTTTGCTGTCAAAGCTGTCAAGCTGAGGTCTTAATTTTGTGACTTTTTCTGAAGAGATTTTTTTCAAATAAGAGGTTAATTTTTCCAGTATTCCATATCTGTCTTAAATAACTAAGAACAGTCAATTTATGCAGAAATTTTTGCCACTCATAATAAAAAGAAACTCATCTAACTGTGTGTAGAAACTATTTTTAGTCTATATATTGTCCTATCGCTAGGATATATTATAAAATATTAAAGTACACTTAGAAAGTATCAAAATGGTTTATGTTAATAAAATATTAACTATTTACACATGGTGATCAGACTCTATTATTCTATGCCTGAAAAGAGATATATCTAGGTAGGATTTTCTCTATTACATTAGCACAGATATAATTAAAGTCCACCAGAAATGCATCTCAGACTGGCCTGAATTGCCCAGGGAAGAAGTTCCAAAAGAGGATCCGTTTGCTAAATTATGCTGTTTTGTAACAGAAAAATCTCCAAACCAGCATCCGTTGCAAGGGAAGATTCATGGTGCAGGCCCATTACTGCTTTATTTTTTGTAGATGTCAAATTTTGTTCCTCATATAAAAATCATCTCTGTATTTGCATTTGCCATCTCACCTTTACTGCCAAGTTGGGGTGAGAAAGGAGAAATGGTTTATATGAACAGGTATTTTAACTTCCTAGGACTTGATTACAAGGAGGTGTTTCAACACTTACCTACTCTGAAAATGCTTCACATTTGATGGGGGTGCTTTTCAACTTTAGAGACAAAAATCTCCAGGCCTTCTCATTGGAGAAAGAAGGATATTGAGCGGTGTTACACAATGCTTGTTATAATGCAATTGCGGGGTTATCTTTGTAACAAGAAACTAATTTTCCTTTTTAAGCTTCAACATTTTTTTGCATGTATCCTTCAAATGCTGTAAAACAAGGAAGTTAAACAAACAAACAAACTGCAAAATATAACATTACCACTGGGAAATCCTTTTCAGCTCCTATTAAATGTTGATCCTGTACCTCATAAATGTAACTACAGTTATGCCAAACTAGGCTTCATTAATCTCAATGTCTTTACTATTAGAATATAAAATATATCTTTGAATTGGCTGGCTTTTGTATTCCTTTGACCCATTATGGCACAGATGCATATTGTAGTGTAGTTGTTTTCTTAGTGTCTGTTGATGTTTAGAATATTGGCTTGGAGAAGGGTGATAGAAAAAAATTCCTTGGCGTCCAGACTCCTGTTGACTCAACTACAGCCAGGACCAAGCCTTGTGGAACAATTACAAGTATTTTCCTCCTAAGCACAGAAAATAGTTGCTTTTGTTTGCTGAACAACATAATATGGATTAGTACTGGCCATTTTAGTTCCTGAAGATGAGGTAACTTTAGCAATAGATAAATTAACTCTGACTTCAGCAAGCACTAATTTGTGTTCTGTGCCTGGTAAACCACAAAACATATATAAAGATTATGCCCTTGGATGCATACCACCTGGTGGTGAGAATCATCCCTTTGTTCCCACAAAAACTGTTGTATGTACTACCTGTGACAGGTAGTGTTTGTGGTAGTGATAATAATAATAATAAAGGGTACAGTCATGAAAGGGTTTTTCTTTAAAAACTTTAAAACTTGTTTTCAGAAATAAGATGAAAGCATATTTTGTTAGCCCCCATTAGGTAGGATGAAATATAATCATAAAAGGGAAAAAAAAATACATTATACTTTAAGGAATGTAAGAAATATGTTAATTTATGATCTCATGTCAAATTAGAAAGAATCTTTTCATCTTTTAAATACAGACAAATGTGAACAATCCAATATACCAAATGGCCCAAAACATTAGCAACATTGCAGCCTGCTTGACAGTTTCAGCAATCAATATTTGCATTAATTTCCTAGCTTTAAAATGCACAAAGTAGTCTGATGAGATGAAAGAGGTTCTCGGAGAAAACAGCCTTATTAAACCTTAGCATATGTGAGACAAATGCCTATAGGCCATTGATTTGTGAGGAACCTTGAGGGAAAAATCTCTTTGACAATACATATGGTCTGTTTTGTTGTAGAAATTCATAACTGAGTTGGTTGTCATATTCTCTTTCTGCCCTCTACCTCATTTCACCCATCTGACATCTGCAAATCCATTTTGAAGATATATATATCTCACATCTTATTTTCATTATTGTCCCTTATTACCCTTTATAAAACATTCATTCTCCTTGTTGTAATATATAAATCCTCATCTATAGATAATGGACCATTTTAATATAGTAACTGGTAATAAGATTGGGAAGTTTCCCTGGGTTTTGTTTGCCATTTGTGCCATTTGTTTGCCATTTGGGGCTAAACAATATTTCATAATAAATGACCATGTCATATCTGTGTAGCGGAGTTTAAGTTGTGCAGCTGTTTCTGGATCCTCAAGATGGAGTCAAGTACAGCAGAACTTTGATGAAAGAAACCGAACAGCGATCTAAATATTATTGTCATCTGATCACAAAAATGTACATGTGGGTGGATGGTAGGTATAATCACTTCATGAGGCTTAATGGAAATTTCTGGAGCTGTTAGAGCTGCAATTCAGAATACAGAATTTATGACTGTTTACCACTGAAATCTAAGCTGGGTGTTATCAGTCATATGTGAAAACTGTTTTATGTATAGCATATCATCTTTTGCCACTAAGATACTGGGAAAGCATCGGTGAACAAAAAGTTCCCTGTCGTGCTTTTCTGAAAAGTGTCCTTCCTCCATGAAAGTGCTTCTGTAGTAAATCTAACCCTTTAGGCATTTAATCATTTTATGTGGACATCTCGTAAATGTCTGTGCCTCATGCTGGGAGCCAAGTGATCTTACAGTAAATATCATGGCAATAAGATGATGAATCTTTGTGTCTTGATAAAATGATGACTTGGATTACTTGATTATCACTTAGGAAAGGCATTGTACAAAAAGCCAAGGTGCCGGGAATATTAATATTGACAAAAGAAAGAAGAGTAAGTAAAATACATATCAACTTGTGCTCATTTGAAAATAGAAACTTTAAAAAGTATGTTTGAGACAATTATCTAGGCCCTGTACAAATTTGAATTTAAATACATATATTGTAGAAAAGTGCAAACACACCTACTAATGATCTTTCATCCCAGCAGATTCCTGCATTTCTCTAAAATAGCATTGGAATAAATTGGAATAAATAAAGTATATGCAGTGAAAAACAATTACTTAATCAAATACAGGTATAGACCAAAATAGTATAAGAGGAGCAAAAAAAATTCTATATTCTTAGACAGGCAGACTATAACTGCAGGAAATGGAGCATCAATAGTTTAAAAAGTGTTTGAATATCTGAATTGTCAAATCTTAGCAAATGTATTAGTCATTTACTATATTAATGAACTGCTTAAACAGCTGTATAGTTTGAGAGAAAAAAATATGCATTTTCAAAATTCTAAAACTATTGTTAAATGGTAAGGTTTAGTATGCACTCAGACTCTCATTGTTAGTCAAATATCTTTTCGTGTGCACTACTTTTGTGTCAGGAAGTTTTCAGAATTGATGTCTTAACTGAAGAACAGACTCCCTAGAGAGTAATGCAGTCCCCTACCAGTCACAATGAGCAAGTTGTGATCCTTTATTCACTCTATAAAAGATTAGGCCTGAGCTACAAATGAAGTATTTTGGGCTACAGCCTTCCAAAGTGTGCTAGCTTCAGAGGTTTGCTTCAGGCTCCTTGCTACTCTAAGGAAATTGTTGAGGTTCACTTTTGGGAGGGGAAAAAATAAAATAGCAAGATAGTATGCCTGTGGAAAAATGTATTCAAAAGAAGGAAGAAAAAAAAGATGATGGAACCTGGCAGTGCTACCAGAAAACAAATGTGATGAGTTTGCATTGTTGAACAGCAGCCAAAAACCCAATATGAACTTGGGCTGTTTACCAAGCATAGGCGTCAAACTAGACCTTAGGAGACCTGATCTGTGTGGTCTGTCTCTGAGCTGCTGACCTTGGGCAAGTCATTTATCATAAGTGTGTTTCCTTTCCCTTCTTTAAAACTGAAACAAAATGTTCTTTAATGCTCTAAAAAAACTTAGGATTGAATAAAGTTTGTATGTAGCTCCTCAACTAACAGTACCAGCTACAACAGGCTACCTGGCTGTATTTTTTGTTTAAAAAAAGTTAAATAAGTAGAAGGAAAGCTTTGACAGCAAGCCCAAACATGTTTATCACCCATACTCAGATGGTTATCTAAATCTAACATAATTTTCAGCTCTCTGTTACAATCCTTGCCAGTAGACAATTTCTTCCTATAAATCATGCATCTTTTTAAGTACAAGCTTATAATTTTCAATTATGCTAACTTCTGGTTGCTTGCTATTCCTCCTAGGTCATAAGGACATCTTTCAGAATAGTAGAGCAGCTCTACCAAAGGTAGTGTTTCTCATCCACACCTGTGAAAGTAGGAGAAAGGACCTTTAAAGTCACTTACTTAATTTACATCCCATTGGTGTTCTCTGGCGGACCAAGCAACCTACTCAGCACCAATAAGATTACAAACTTTACAGGATGTAACATGTCTTGACAGTGATGCAAGATCTGAATAACACTTGCTACCTCTTGTTTATGAGCCTGGTTATTATGATACTCCTGTAGCAGTACTTGCAATTCATCTGCTTTGCACATCACACTTTGATGCAATTATAATTAACTGTGCAAGTCCTAAAATGAAATACAGTAAAACCTAGGTGTAGTGGGCTGACCTTGGCTGGATGCCAGGTGCCCACCAAGCCTCTCTATCACTTCCCCTCCTCAGCTGGACAGGAGGAGAAAAATACAACAAAAGGCTTGTGGGTTGACATGAGGACAGGGAGATCACTCAGCACTTACCGTCATGGGTAAAACAGACTCAACTTGGGGAAATTAATTTAATTTATTGCCAATCATATCAGAAAAGGATAATGAGAAATAAAACAAATCTTATAAACACCTTCCCTCCACCCCTCCCTTCTTCCCTCAACTTCATTCCCATTTCCTTACCTCCTCCCCGAGTGGCACAGGGGGATGGGTTATGGGGGTTGTGCTCAGTTCATCACACGTTGTCTCTGCTGTTTCTTCCTCCTCACACTCTTCCCTTACTCCAGCGTGGGGTCCCACCCGTGGGAGACAGTTCTCCATGAACTTCTCCAACGTGAGTCCTTCCCATGGGCTGCAGTTCTTCATGAACTGCTCCAGCCTGGGTCCTTTCCACGGGGGGCAGTTCTTCAGGAACAGACTGCTCCAGTGTGGGTCCCCCACAGGGTCACAAGTCCTGCCAGCAAACCTGGTCCAGCATGGACTCCTCTCTCCATGGGTCCACAGGTCCTGCCAGGAGCCTGCTCCAGTGTGGGTTCTCCACAGGGTCACAGCCTTCTTTGGACGCATCCACCTGCTCCGATGTTGGGTCCTCCACAGGCTGCAGGTGGATATCTGCTCCACTGTGGGCCTCCATGGGCTGCAGGGGGACAGCCTGCCTCACCATGGTCTTTGCCACAGGCTGCAGGGGAATCTCTGCTCTGGTGCCTGGACCTCCTCCCCGTCCTTCTTCACTGACCTTGGTGTCTGCAGAGTTGTTTCTCTCACATATTCTCACTCCTCTCTTCTGGCTGCTGTTGCGCAGCAAGTTTTTTCGCCTTCTTAAATATGTTATCACAGAAGCTCTACCACCATTGGTGATTGGCTCAGCTTTGGCCAGCCATGGGTCCGTCTTGGAGCTGGCTTGCAATGGCTCTATCGGACATGGGGAAACTTCTGGCATCTTCTCACAGAAGCCACCGTTGTAGGGTCCCTGCTACCAAAACCTTGCCACGCAAACCCAATACACAAGGTATTAGGTGACGTGTACTTATAAGGTAAAAAATTTGTCCTATTAGTATTTCAACAATTCAAATGACAAATTCATCTTGCTGGATGATTTTAAAGTGGGCAGTTGTTGAATCTTAAGGCACAGTCCAAGATAGTCATGGTGATGTCAGGAAAACTCATATTGTTAATATATCAGAGCTAGGCAATCATCACCAGGGCAAATATTTCAAAAAGATGACTAGAGCAAGATGATGGGATGACAATGAATCAGAAGTTAACATATCCTTGATATTGTCTTTATGAATGCCTCTTCATAGCTCAGTGTCAATGACTTGACTGATGTGTGATGCAATTTGCTCATAGGATCAACAGTTAATACAAGGTTGGGTGGCACCATCAGCCACCAAATGCTTGCAACACATAGAGTGAAAGCATTACCCTGCAAACTTAGCTTGATCTGGGTATTGAAAGCAGCTGTTAGCAGGCTGCCAGAGGCTATTTTATGTAATCAGTTACATTTAGCAGGTGACTGAGAGGTAGGCAACTGACACATTGCAAAGATGTTCTCAAGAGAATTGGGCAGCATCATCTTCTGAACACAGAAGACAAAGATCTTTTGGTATCAGCAAATATTCTCTGTGACATCAAAGCTCATCCGCTAAACTGGAACAGTGAACAGCACAGACAGTGTCAAAGACAAACTGTCCTGTCTTTGTGAAGCACTGTGATATGCTATGGCATCTGGAAAGACTGGACTAATTTCTCATTAATAGTTACATTCTAATTTGCTGTATTATTGGAAAACTCTACAGCCACATTTTAAGTTTTTTTGAGAAGATATTATATTTGTGTAAAGTATCAGCACACTGAATTTATTGCAAGTTGAAAAGTTCTTCATAAGTGGGGTGATTTCCTTGAGAATAACCTTGCAGTGTTTCAATTTACATAGAATTTGCTCTGCAGAAAACTTAAATTACTAGATCTTACTCACTGAAGTAAATGCTAGCTTACTGTTTATGAAACTGAGACAGAATAAGGATAAAATGTTTTCCATGGGGTTGAAATTTATCATGTGTAAGGAAAGTTACTGTTTCTTTGGTTTAAAACAAAAAAGAAAAAGCTTTCTGTGGATTTTAATATTCTGTAGTGTTCTTTCCATTTCACTGCTCTTCGGTATACAATCAACAATCCTTCTATGACCAGGTGACCCGCCTAGTGGATGAGGGACAGGCTGTGGATGTGGTCTACCTGGACTTCAGTAAAGCCTTTGACACTGTCTCCCACAGCATTCTCCTAGAGAAACTGATGGCTCACGGCCTAGACAGGTGCACTCTTCGCTGCGTAAAAAACAGGCTGGACGGCCGAGCCCAGAGAGTTGTGGTCAATGGAGTTAAATCCAGTTGGCGGCCGGTCATGAGTGGTGTTCCCCAGGGCTCAGTTTTGGGGCCAGTCTTGTTCAATGTCTTTATCAATGATCTGGATGAGGGGATCGAGTGCTCCCTCAGTAAGTTTGCAGATGACACCAAGTTGGGTGGGAGTGTTGATCTGCTGGAGGGTAGGAAGGCTCTGCAGAGGGACCTGGACAGGCTGGATCGATGGGCCGAGGTTAGTTGTATGAGGTTTAACAAGGCCAAGTGCTGGGTCCTGCCCTTCGGCCACAACAACCCCATGCAACCTACAGGCTTGGGGAAGAGTGGCTGGAAAGCTGCCCAGAGGAAAAGGTTGGACTCCATGATCTTAGAGGTCTTTCCCAACCTTAATGATTTTATGATTCTGTGATTCTATATTGTTTCTAAATGCAATGACTGAACTGTAATTGCATTAGCAATTGAACCATAATTATCCTAGTATGTATGTAACATCCTTTGGAAACAAAAAATGAACAGTTACTATCTTGACTAGCTGCCTAGCTTATTTTTGGAATGATTGCTTAGAATCTAAACCACTGTTAATCTTCAAAACAGTGCATATCTCCAAAATAATCAAACCTGTCAAAAAAATGTCATTCTGACAATATTTGATTTCATTCCAGGATCAGTAAGTGTGCAAAAGCACATTAGAAATAACCCCTCAGTAGAAAAGTTTGTCACCTCTCTTATTTTTCCCTTTTTTTGTCTCAGTTCTTCAAAGGATAGAGATTGTGTTTTATACAACAGAGGGAAGTGGTGAGAATAGGTTTCTTAGATAGCTGGATATATACACAATTATGCTTATGTTGCTAAGTTTATGCTGTGATATTGATGATATGTGCCAAGAGCTGAACACAGACTCCAAAGCTAAATTGTTGAAACGGAGAGAAATACATGGCCAGAGGACAGGGATTGAGTGGTTTATCATCTGGAGAACTGGAAATCCCTGACTTCCAGTAAGTTATTGATAAGGTGTATGACAAGATGATGGAACAAAACTTTATCATCCATTATCATTTATCTGATTTTAGAAGTTACTCAGACATTTGTGTATAAGGCTTGGTTGGTACTAAGTTCCTCGGTAATGTGGAAGCTAAAGTGTCTGGGAGCCAAAGGAGATGAGGAGGATCAAGCAGAATACGCACTGAAGGGTTTCAGAGAACACCACATTTTGGCATTTTGTTAAAATGTCCTGTCTCTAAAACATCTCTCTTAAACAGAATTCATCACATCAAATGTAATACAAGTTCAATACAGTAAAAGATTTAGTTAGAAATGAGCTTTACTCATGAGTACACTCCATTTATTATAATATGTACAAACAAAACAAGATTAGCTCTTTTTTCCTAAACACTAGGTGAACACCTAGAAGAAGATAGTTAATGCTCTGATGATCTTCTTACATAACACAAAATGCAAATGATGGATATATAAAATGATGTTACATATAGTGTGCAATAAATGTTATGAAAGGCAGAAAGATCATGGTAATGTTATGTTGGTTTTTTTTTTTTTTCGCTTTGGTAAGAATTGATTAGGAGGACATCTAGCAAATAGTGAAGAGAGAGTATATGGAAGAGAAGGAGAAGGGAGGACATACAGGGAGAAAAGTGAAGGAATGAAAGAATGAATATGAAGAAGAGTGTGGAGCTGAAGTGAAAAGACCTAAAAAGGTATGGGGCATAACTGAAGTACACAGCCCACCAGCAGCTGGTGGAGAAAACCAGTCAAAGCTGATGACATTTTCACTTACTAGCAGCCTTTACAGCTGCCATAAGCATCTTAATTTCTTCTTCCCAGAGATTTTTTTCTAGATGGTTTGCTGGGTGAGAGTGCATCACATTTAGTCTAACATCTCCTGAGGGAATATTTCCAGTGCTGTCCTGTGCCCAATAATTTTGAAGTGAGGGATTACCGTGATTAGTTGCCATTTTACTAGTTGGCAGCTAATAATAATTTCATATCTCCTGTCTTATTCTACCTTGTTCTGTTTCTTATTCTATGTGGAAGATCAGCTATTTGCAGTGCATAATGTTTGCAAATTTTACCATGTCCCTCTTCATACATTATTCACCAAAAATATTCTGATTGTATAAATATGTTTGGTTTTGAATTTATTCACTGAACAGTTATATACAAACATATCAGGCTATGCGTTATTCATGAACTATTTATTTTGATTTTGTTTTGAAGTCCTGTGTCTTTGTAGCACAATTGCAGTGAATGGTACTGTATTATTATTGCTTCCCCTCCTGTTCATAACAGGTTAAATGAGATTTCCTGCTAGCCACAGGGAGAATTGTGAACTAGGCACACAGCAATTGCAAGGCTATTTTTTTTCTGACAAGAGAAATAAAAGAACCTGTTTAGATATTTTTAAAAATGGAAAAGGTTCTCAAGTGTGTAAAATTGAATTCATAGTTTTTATTCAAATGAATGCATATAAGCATATTTTTGCAGTATTTGCTCACGTCACATAGTATTGATAGATCCTCTCTAAGGAGAAAATGGTGTTATAACTTACCCATGGATACAAGTATCCATATCTTGAGTAAAAGTAATGACTCTGGTTTCACTGTCCTGAAATTGTTGGCTGTATTTGGAAAATACTGGGATCTGTTCTCCTCTCCCCAAAGACTGTCCATCCTACAACAGAGCATGGCAGTGGAGCACAGGCTTTTACGGACTGAGGGAAGGTGGCAGCAGCCCAGTGACGTTGCTGCTTTACTAATCCATAAGCCAAGTAAGTATTTCTGTTACTCTAGTTCTCAAATTTTTCTGCAGCTGAGACAAACCCTGAAAATTTTGCTGTCTTCCATTAACTTGCTTGGCTTTTTTATCAGGGACAAGTCTTAGATTTATGTTAAAATAGAAGAGGTATTAATTGTCAATATTTTTGTCTTAAATTATGGAGTCATTTTAAAATCCATGACATCTATGTCAAAATTACTTGGCTGATATATTTTTACATGGAACAAGCTGAACAGAGACTGAACAAAGATAGTTTTGTAGCGGAAAATAGGGGAACAGGTTTTTTAACTGACTACAAACTCGAATGAAACATGCCAAAAAGGTAAAGTGACTTGGAAAATTGGTCAAATAAGAGCACAGATTTGCTTTTTGAAACTTTCTAGGTTGCTGAAAAATAACATTAAAAAATGATTCAGCAAAGAAAGACATAACAAGAGCATTGGCTGGAACTTACAGTCAATTTAGAAACAGGCACAAATATTCCATGGGAAAGGTGATAAAGCATTTTAACAAACGATCAAGAGAAACGATTAATTCTGTATCTTTTCTAAATAAAAACTGGAAATTACCTTTCAGTTACATCCAAGTTGTTGGCTTCAGAACAGATGGACGTACATCTTTGTCTGCATTGCCAGAAGAGGTCATGTTATGTGATTTAATGCTACTTTCTAGCTTCAAAATCAATTCCACTGTTGTATAGGTTTTCCAATAGGATGAATAGAGGGGAAAGGGAACAACCATGATGTACCTGTGCATCCGTGACAGCTCCAATACCTTTTATTACTTCTTGGGCAGGCAGAAGATTGCTCTGCAACGACTTGTTTCTTCTTCCTGTTTCTTCTTGCTCTGGGAAGTCTCTGCCTCCTGAGCCATGGGAAAATCTGCCATTTGAGCTGCTTGTATAAGTAGCATCAGGCTCATCCAGCCTCACAAGTATTGCCAGCCCTGAGAGGGACTTGTGTAGAGCCACATTGCACGGATCTGTGGCTGACTTTATTTACAGAATAGGTAATAGAAAGCTGCCTACACTAGCAAGCCTTTCTTATGATAGGCAACCTCTGGATCTCTAAGAATATTTTTAGTGACATACTGCCTGCATGATGTATCTCAGTCTCTTCCCTTAATGCTGCCCTTTCACATGTGCAGCAGTGGCAGGCTTTACATAAATACAATTAGTACGTATGTAATAGGTTTGCCATATTTAGAATATATGAAATCTATCTGGCATGTAATTTTATTTAATTTGACTAAACCTATTCATTTTCTGCAATGCAATACCAATTTGCAGCAAATATATCAAATGACAGGCAGACTTTTAGAAAGAGTTTAGGACAAACAATTTTTTCGACAGATGAATGCTATTAATATGAGAAATTGTGATTTATTTAAGAAATGAGCCTTCAAAAATATCTTTGTGACATCTTGCTTCTGTTTTGCTGTGCTATGAATGTGACAGTAAATATTAACACAGGGTAATATAAAAATGCAACACACAGAATCAATATATGACAACTATAATAGTTGCTAGAGACATGTTAGAATCAAATTGCTACTGTCCATAGCAGCTTCGCTACTGAAAATGGATGTTTTAATTGTGCAGATTAGCTAGATTCCTTCCAAACAGCTGTTGAGGTCACTGGTCAGTGCTCTTGGTGAAATCCACCCATGTGCTAAGCTTCACCGCAGACCTTTGCACAGCCACCTTTAAATGGAGGAGCAAAAGGGATTTTAAGCAGAGAACTTGTGCCAAGTCTCTGCTTCTGTGTCAATTTAATTTAAAATAATTATAAAGTTATATTTTAGTATTACAAATCAAATACTGCACCGCTTTTATTCTCCGCATTTTCCGGTTCTTTCAAATTGTTATGTTCAAGAAATTTATTCCAACTGTGGATTTATACAGTTATACAACATGCTGCTGTAAGGTTGAATAAACATGATAACTTGTTGACAGATTACACAAATAACTAACTGCAATTATATAAACCAAAAATGAAAACCAAAGAGAACTGTCTGTCTGTTTACGGAATATTTGTCTCTAGAGAAAATTTGCAAAGTATTAACCGTGCATTTTTTAACAATTTTACAAATCCACTGCTTCTTTTACTCACAGGTGGTGGTTACAACTGTATGTTAGGATAGACAAGAAGGGCAAAAATTAGACTAAGGTGAGAGAAAGAGCTGAAGGGCTGATATAAAATCAGGTAATCTGATCAGCTGCTTCTGGATATCTTTGAATATCAGACACGTAATACCAAGCGTGTTGTTAAAAGTTAATTGCAGTGATTCTAATTCTAATTAAAATTAGATTCTAATGCTGAAATATGGTTCTTATACTCAATTTTTAAATTTATTTTGGGTTTAGTGAAATGCATATTTAAATTACACTGGATGAAGTACAAAAACAATCCTGGGAACAGAGATCAGAATGCAGGAGCCTCCTTTACAGTTTAGATTCCCAAATCCAATATTCTTTTTTCCTAGCTGTATGACTTTGCATTTGGCATTGAAGCATGTTCTTGAAAACATAACAAAATAAGCTCTTTTGTTTTTTTTACTGATACCACTTAGAAACTCTTTGGTTTTTGCCTGCTATTCAGCTCACTGTTGAAAATTTCCTAAAAGGATATTTTTTGCAGTTGAAAAACATTTAACCCAAAGAAACTTTAAGACACTGATGATCAAGCAATAAGACTCAAATGACCTAAATAAAAAACTGCGTGTGGTGACCACCCCAAGTACAGTAGGGCATATAATTGATAAGGAATATCAAAAGCAGAAAAAATTACACCTTTGCTTGCAACTTCTCTGCTCCTAACCTCTACACCTCCCCCTCAAAATAAAAAAAGAAAGAGAAAGCATCAAGATTGATGTTACTTTGTGATGTCATACACTTTTGTCGCAGATCCATACCCAACCTGTCTTTAAAACAGTAGGAGTTTATGAACCGCTTTTGAAGCATAATAGGATGACATAAATCACTGACTTAATTCTTTCATAAAATGTCTTTTAAAGTCTACTTTATAACAATATAAATCAATTTTGGAACATCAATAAGGCAATCAAAGGCATGCACTCTGACTGCAGTCATGCTTCTGGGGTAGTTGAAGGCACTACCTCTCAACATTCAGGCAGCATGTCCCCTCATTGTATTTCATTGTCATGCTTCAGTCTTGACCTTCAAAAGCTAAAACGACAATGAATTAACCTAAGTTGCTCTGCTATGGACTTCTCCTAAAAAGCAGTCCAAAGAATGGCTTTTGCCAAGGTTTACTTTTTCCTTGCAGGCTCTGCAAGGAATATGCAGGCTATGTTCACGGAGTATTAGGAAAATTAAAATTAACTGAGTGAGGTAGTAAAAAATGCTGTTGATATTATGGTAGCCACATTTGAGGAAATGAAGGTTGTTCTTGTAGTAAAAAGAATGATATCTAATAAGCTGTGTAATAACAATATACCAAGGTCATCCTCTGTTACACAGAGAGACAATAGGCTGTGATAGATGATTTCAATATATGAAGCATGCCGTGTTTATCCTGGAATATTAAAAAATGAAAAGCTGTGACTTCTTTTGAGACATATTTATTTACAGATAAAAACATATGTTAAAATATTCTGTCATAACATCAACTTTTAAAAGAAAACTCCCTTTTAAGCCCAAGTCCACATTGCATTTTTTGAAGGCCTGCTTCAGTTGTACCTTGATGGGTTTCTGGTTGTCATCTCACTCTCTTGCTGCTTAAGCTAGCGAACATGTTTTTCATTTTATTCCACTTTCTTGCTAGTAGCATTTTCCTTGTTGCTTTACAAATATCTGTAACATGGTATGCAGCAACAACAATGGGAAACTCTCTTCCATGTCTGCCTACTTTCTGTCTATTAAACATACTGTTGGGAGTCAACCAGTCCATATCCCTTAACATCATTACTCTTTTCCATCCTATGAGATGAAAAGCACAGGAAAAATGTTCCTCCTCTCTTTAAGATGAGCATTTGCTGATTTGTTACTCCTTGCAGTTTTTTCACTGTTTACAAATCAGCATTTGCTGATTCGTTATTCCTTGGATTTACAGCTCCTGGCAGAGCAAAATAGGGAAAAATAACACTGAGTTCAAGGCAGATTATGTTATTTTTCACACAACAAAAATTACTGAGAATGAAATACAGAAAAGGTAATATAAGCAGTTGGCAATTTTGGTCCAAACTATTTCAGAAATAATGAGCTTGATGCAGGAATTACTTTATAAAATAACATGGCATTTCTTACGCTGCAAGTTAGAATTTATCGCTGTGATGATTCCTCCAGACCTTAAAAAATATGAATTCAATTTAAATTAATTAGAGGTACCTATCCAGGTTTGTAAGAAGTCAACTTACTACCTCTTTAATGAAAAAATGCTATAGTAGTTAATGAGGATGAATCTGTACAGTATCATCCATATTTAATATCATTATGCACATTTAATAATTACTGTATAAGAACCCCAGATAATGGAAAATCACATTTCTGAATTCAATCCTATGCATTGCTATGCAGTTTTCTGTAAGTTTTACTGGATTGCTTTAAAAATCTATAAAAAAGCTACAACTTTCTTACAAATACAGCAGGTTTTGATCTTGCATGATGTTTGTTTCAGTAAAGGAAGTGTTTAATTTTTTCTTAAACTGGTACTATATACTGTGTGTGGAGATGTAATTTTACTATATGGTGTATATGTTACATACGTGTTAGGGTGGTGATATGCAGGCCTGAAGTCTACTTACAAGTGTGGAACTGAAGAAATAGGTTTGACAGCAGCTCTAGATAGGAGAATGAAGAACAAATACATGTGTGTAGTCCACAAAAGGACTAATGAAAATCTGCAAAAATCAGTCTGGAAACGTGTGTAGACTCTGATTTTCTCAGATACATCGCACATAGGCTATGCTATATGATGATAAAGTTCAGTACTTGTAGGTGTGTAGTACCTAGCAAAAGTATGGCTGCTGATTAAAATGCTTAACAGATGCATGATAGAAAAACAGTATTTGGTAAAAACGCATAAAGCAGTGTCTGAAGAACTCGTTAAAATTAGGCACAGAAGGCAGCTGTGCTGTGCTTTGGTTCCTTAAGTGTTAGGTATCACAGTTGGATTTTTTGGATCCCTTAGGAGTTTGACAACTGGACTGTAGTATACCACTGTGATCACCACTACATAGTGTTTTGCTAGCTGCCTGCCATACTGCCTGAGTACCAAAGAAATCTGACTGCTGCATCAGGTCCTGAATCAACTCCATGGTTAATGAACCTGAGCCCCTGCTGGTGGGAGAAGCAGACTTTGGAGTAGTCAATAGTAATGTGTCTATAAAAAGATGAAGAACCCCCCTAAAACTGAAAGCAGTTGGTCCAGTTTCTGGAATGCCAGTAGTTTCCTGTAAAATCATAATAAATTGACCTGGGTCATACATAATAAAAATAATATTTTCTACAATTATTCAGTCCTTCAATACTTGGTCCCATTAAATATGTATGAGTAGTTTACTGAGTAGGTCAATTCCAAAAGTTACAGCTATGCTTTGGGACTTTGGAGGTCATTAATGTTGATCAGAAGAGCCTCTTCAGTGGCCTTATGATTGGGCCATTACCAAGAATAATGATGTTTTCTGCTTGAATACAATACAAAATTAGTCTTGAATCTGATTTTTTTTGCATCGTGCTTTCAGAAGAATCCATAAGAATAGACGGAAATTGAATTTGTAGTTATCGTTTAATATATGCAGCATACGTTGATTTTGAAATCTATACCCTAAAGAACACCTCTATATCTATTAAATTGATCATATTGTTTTCATCTTAATCAGAATGAAATTTGAATCTGCAGTGAAACTGATATGCTGAAAGAAATGGATGGTTTTGTTTTATGTGTTATCTTTTCTAGGAAACTGTATATTCGCTTGCTTGCTGATAATTCAAATTAATTATGAACAGTCTTTTTAAGTAGATAGGGTGTTTTTTTCTCTTCATTATATTTTAATCAAAAGTTTTGGAGAGTTTCCTTTTAATATAACAGGGATGGATCCTCTGGTTGCCACAGAATTAGATTTTTATGTCTGAAATTACGCAGAAACTGATTTAAGATGTGATGAAGCCTCTTCAACTTAGAGTTGTCTAGTGTACACTGTGGTAAATTTTGACCTTGTCAGGTGAAGACAGTTGAATTATGATCCAGCCTCTGTGAGAAATGATGTGTCTACCATATTAGATTAATTTCCTGTAAACTTCACCATTTTGCATTACCAAACCTTGTAAATGTAATCTTTATCCATCATCATGCAATATTTTGATGTTGCTTACGGAGCAGTTCTTATTTCATTTTCAGCTTTTCTAAATAGTTCTATTTCACTGTTAAATTATGCTTTTTAAGTTCTGTATTTTTATTAGTTTTCATCTAAGTCTGCACAGCAGCCCTTAAAAAGTTAATGAATGTGGCTTAGTTTCACTCTAAATTACATGACAGCACTTCTCTTTGAGAAAGACTGGATTACTTTCTTCTTTTTTTCATATTTTCTGTGAAGGAATGTCTATATTATTGTTGTAATTAAAGTAAGGAATGAAATAAGGAAATTCAAAGATTTAATCTCATATTCAATCTTCTTTCTAACTAGCTGCCTTTCTGTCCTTAACTTAATGTGTAACATTACATTCTAATAAGGAGAATTTAGATCTATGAAAGAAAAATAAAGTAACTTATGGAAATCTGAAAATCCAAAGATCTAAATTAAAAAGAAACCTGAGGCACTAAAGATAGGCCTTTAAATTTATACTCAAAGTGCTTTCTTTTCTTCTGTGAAAACTATATGTAGACAGTACTGACGAGCAGGGTTTCCTCGCCTGATAAATTACATTGGCTTAGCCAATCAAAAGCACAAAAGAAATATCCTATTTCTCAGGGCTTATATGAGGTGGAAATTCTGGTCCATCTGCTTAAATCCTTCAGCTATTAACACTCTTAAGAAATTATGTTCCTAATGAGAATGCAGTGTTGCAGTTGAAGCTAATTTATATTACTAATTTATCTTCCTAAGCTAGATTCGGGAGACGGATTTTATCCCCTTTGTTCTTATTCCACTAGTTAATGATTTTTATCTATCTGTGATGGAACATCCATGTAATAGCTCCTTTCATTTAAACCATTTAAATGTGGTGGTTTGGTTTTTTTTTAGTTTTGTTTACCTCTTCAGCTCCTTATATTCAAAGTTGAGAATGTAAAGGTGTTGCCTTTAAATGAGATTGTTCTAAGTCTTATCCTGTTGGTTGTATCCATCCTCAGATATACTGAGTACAAGCAGTTGATTTTCTACTTCAATTTTTCAGTAGAAGTATCTTTTGGAATATATTGATCAAATTATTTAACCTTTAAACTAAACAAACTCTATCCAAAAGAAACTTTTCTGTCTGATTGAAAAAAATAAAAACACACTTCTTTTTTTTGCTTCTTCTAAAAGCTTTTCATTCCATTTTTAATAAAATGTCAAAAATATGGTATTTTATTCAGAAGAAATGCCTCTAAGTTTATTTTTGTTTTCAGTTCATGTTTTTAAGCTGCTTTTGTGGGCTTAACCATTGTTTAACTGCCTAGGCCCTATAATATTCCTCTCTTATGTATTCTGTTATTAACAATGGCAAGCATCTCTCCACTATTTTTTTCAATATTTGGTTTCTTTAATCCATTCATACATTTTCTATTGTAGCTCCAATCCGTTCTGTCCTCTTTTTTGTCCAGTTTCTTCCAGATTATTTGACACCACTGCTATGCATTGTAATAAGAGATAAAAAACAATTAAGAAGAAAAGACTGTATATTTCTGACAACAGTGTATATGATGTCTTTGTTCACAACATTTTTGTGGCTGAAATCATACTTTCAAGATAAAATAGTAATGAAATGTAAAAAAAAAATTGGGAAAAAATTGAGAAGGAAAATTAATCTGCTTTGATAAAGAATACATTGGTTTAAAATTTCTTTTTTCCATTTTTCTCCTTCCATGCCCTTCTTTATTATTATTATTATTATTATGCACTTCTAAATTGGTAGTTCTTACATTCTGTGTGGATTATCCAGAAGAGGGAGCCATGGGCATATACACTTAAACTGCAAAATCATCGTCATTAACAATAAACTTAATGTTTATGTGAGATTTATAATGCAGTTCTTCTCCAAACTAATGGTTGCTAGGTCACCTATGGCCAACATATTGTAACCTAGCAGGAGGCACTGGGACAGCGTTCAGACAACCTTGTCAGGACACTGTAAACATCTGATGTTCATGGCAGTCCTAGAAATCACTAGTGTACTGTTACAGTGGTGAATTTAGCATATATAAGTAGTACATTTGTTACCATTTCCATATCTCAGATGTTGAACTAACTTCATTATTTACTAGTGTGGTCAAGGCTGTGCTTTAAATCACACTTTTTTTTTTTTTTTCATTATGAATGTGTGTGATTAGAAATGTTTTTGAAATTAATATCTTTTAGTTACACTGTATAGGCAGGGCAGTCATACTGTAAGAAAACTACATGCTATTTACTTTATTTTATAGGTCAACAGTATATCCTGGAATATTATTTTGTAAAGACTTCATGGCATATTCCAGTTTTAAGATCAACACTTAAGTTCAGAGGAAAGGAAGGGTAATATCTAGGGCTCAGCATAGAGGCTGAGTACCATGAAGGAACTTCTTATTTAAGCCTTTTGAAATGCAGAAACCTTCGGTGTTCTTGAAAATAGTCATTTGTTAAAGACTCTCAGTGGTGGAGATGCTGTCACTGTTCATACACGCATAGTCCTGGTCTCCTTTCCTCTGCCCACCTGAAGGAAATCCAACAAGCAGGCAGATTCCTTAAAACCTAAGGCTTGTTATAAGACACACTGCCATACCAGTGGTTTGATAGTCCATGATAGGTATAGAAAAGTACAGTAAAAGTCTGAGAGCTGTTTTATATATCATTATATGTGTATGGCTCCCCTGATCAATTCCTGCTCAGATGTGCATTCATGTTTAGATTTACATCTGCATCAAGCTTAACTGTGCTGTTTTAATAGTTTTTCAATATATTTCAAAGACTACAATCCACTGATTTAAAATCATTGCTTTGTCTGGTAGGTACTAGACAGCAACAGGCAATGGGACGTGCTTGCGGACACCTTGCTTCCTGAAGCATGCCTGGCTATGGCCATTACAGGTGTTTGCCAAAACCAGTGGCTGCTTCTGTAGTGATATGCCAACGTGTTGGGCAAGGAGAACCAGCTGACTATCCAAAGCCTTTACATACAGATCATATCACACATCAGAGCAGCTTCCCTTTTGAAAAAGTCCCGTTTGGAGCCTGACAAAGAAGCTGACCAATGTGGTTAAAGACAAAGGGGTGGCAGTACCTCTGTCACCTCTGAGATTTACTCAGCAGGGCTTGCTTTCTAGTACTTTGATGTGTGCTTCAAATTTCCATGTGCAGTGACAACCATGATTCCTAACAATGCTAATGTGTATCAAATAATTTGCAGTCACGCAATCTTAAATTATCTCATACTGCCATCTTGGCTGTGGCATCAGGAAAAAGGACAATTGAAATTACAGAAGAGAAGAAAGGAAACCTGTTGATATGTTCTACTATTCCAAGCCTGAAAACTAGCGATTGTCTACAATGAGCATATCTGAGAATGAATGTTAAAAATGTCAAATAATTTGTGGAAATATTAGGGACAACCACAGAGTTTCCCTGTTCCTGACTCCATTCCCCTTCATTCCCTATGTCAAAACGTTGAAAGTAAAATTTTTAAAGTACAACGCCTGTTTTAATGCTTTATTTTGCTAAGTTCCAGTGTTGTGTGTGTTCAGTTGATGTGTCTTGTGAAGTACTCACCCCCTGCATCTTGCATTGTTGTCATGGGAACTGTATAGATAGGCAGACAGTTATTAGACCAGATGTCCTAGTAAATGGTTTCTATTTAACAGTTTGTAAAATGCTCTCAGAAACTGTGTATTTTAATTAGGCAAACCACTTTTTAAATCCATCCTTATCCACATAAAAAGGTAAGCATGCCCTAATGCCCTGATTTCCAGATTCTGAATAGCAATATAACCCACTTTGTCAGAAATGTTTTCTGGAACAGAATGCTATTAAAGGTCCTTTTTTACATTGCGGCCAACTTATAACTAAAAGCCCAGATGATAGCAGCAGCACAGAACAAAAGCTTCAAAGACTACTTCTCATTTTGTATTAATTTATGCATAATGTGGAAATAATTGTTCATCAGGAGTTGTGTGGGATCTGGAATCTGGTAACATTCATAGTAGCAACAGATTTGAAAGTCTATCAAATCTCTAGATATCAGAAGATGACTTCTGAATGGCTAGCTATGTTCTTTACTTAGCAGTAAATGAATAAAAAAAATCTATTATTGTGACATATGAAGTAGTAAAGGGGAAACCCATTTCCAGCTTCTTCTAGTTATGTTCAATCCTTTAGAAAATCTATATAACAGTCTCTGTCTGAAATGATTAAAAAATCAATAGCACACTTCTTTTTTGAGAACTGTGTTTTGATAACCTTTCTACAAGTACTGTTCTGGACATCCTTCACCACTTGCCTGGATGCATTATCTGTAATTGTCTTTTAATAGACTGAGAATAAATTATTAGAAAAGAATTGCATCACCAGGGAGTAAGGGTTGTCAGATACCAGTGAGATGTAATACATCAAATGCTGTTGTGTACAGCCTTATCTCATAGGCTGTTTGTTTTTAGGAGACTTTTTTTTTTTTAAAAAAAAAGAGCTTTTGACCCTTGTAACCTATTCTACTTCAGAACAGGTAAAATAATGAATGCAAAACTGCATGCAGCTCCATAGAATTAATGAATCAATGGCAACAACAACATATCAGATAAAAAGGTCATGACCTGAAAAGCAGATACTGCAAAGCTTCTTTTTAGTAGAGCATATTTAGTTTTTCCACATATGTAGTTGTTTCTCCACAACTAAAGACAGCGTTCGGTAGGAAAGCGTAGAGAGGTTTGCTTTGGTACCACAAGTTATTTACTGTATTCCTCTACAGTGCTCTTCTACTTCATTGAGAAAGCATTTGAGTAATAGTTAGACAAGGCCTTGTCAAGTTCTTGAATGCCTGGATTTTATCTCTGGCTAAGCAATTTACTTACTTTGTCATTAGAGCAAGTATTTAACAGTTTTATGTATTGAGTGCCTTGTCACCTACACAAAGATATTAACACTTAACAGCTACATATAGGTTGACAACATTTAATTAGAGAGGGTATTTGGATAGTGTTTTGGTATGCATCAGCATGGCTTGTTTTATGTAATTTATTTAAATTATTTTAGTGATGAGTTTTAATAAGTGCCTCAACAAATGATCAAAAATAAGAGCTGGATGAGAATGGCACCCCAAGTTTACAGCCAGGAAAAGGTAATTGTGCTTTATGGTTACTGTACTTTGAAGAAAGGAGCAGTGCCACAGGCTAGATGAGTGGCTGGGCAATAGAAAAGAAAAGGAATCCTCTTCCATATGTCAGTGTTGGCTAAGTCGAGGGTCACCTACACAGTGGAGGATTTTAGCAGGAACCTGAGCACAAGGGAGAGGAAACCCAGCCTTCATATGTAAGATATGCTTTGCATGTAGAGTTAATGTGCTGAGGAGCAGAGAGTGGCAGTGAGGAGCGGCTGCTCACACTGTGACCACGAGTCATCCTTTTCTTTATGGGCATGTCCTGGTTTCGGCTGGAATAAAGTTAATTTTCTTCCTAGTAGCTGGTATAGTGTTGTGTTTTGGATTTAATACGAGAATAATGTTGATAACATGCTGGTGTTCTAGTTGTTGCTAAGTAGTGCTCACATGGTCAAGGACTTTTCGGCTTCCCATGCTCTGCAGGTGCACAAGAAGCTGAGAGGGAGCGTAGCCAGGACAGCTGATCCAGCTGGCCAACGAGGTATTCCATACCATATGACGTCATGCTCAGTACATGAACTAGGAGGCGTGGTCTGGGAAGCAGTGATCAGCTGCTTGGGGACTGGCTGGGCATCGGTCGACAGGTGGTGAGCAATTGCATGGTGCATCACTTGCTTTGTATATTCTATTATTATTATTATTATTATTATTATTATTATTATTATTATTATTATTATTATTACTACTACTACTACTACTACTACTACCACTCCTCCTCCTCCTCCTCCTCCTCCTATTTTACTTTATTTTATTTCAATTATTAACTGTCTTTATCTCAACCCACGAGTTTTCTCACTTTTACACTCCCGATTCTCTCCTCCATCCCACTGGAGGGGGAGGAGTGAGCGAGCAGCTGTGTGGTGTTTAATTGCTGGCTAGGGTTAAACCACGACAGAAGGCAGAAGGGCTCAGAGTAAGAAAATATATGTGACGGAGGAGCGAAGGTGCATAAGACCAAAGTAATTTCTTCTTTAGCAAAAAAAGGAGCAAATATTTGCTTCACAGGGAACATGCTAGGAAGTGGGATAGTGATGTTTCCTAGGCAGTAGCAAGATCATTTCCTTTACTGACACAAGAAGCTAAGCTATCCTCCTGCTACTCTCTCGTGTGCTTGCGTGCTTTGGGACAGATAGGAAATTTGCCTTGCCACTACTTTTTATGGGTGCACTAGAGGGGAAAGCCTCTGCAAAACGTCACTTATGCACAGGGTAGGATTTAGACACGTCTTTATTTTAGGCCTCTAGCTAATTTTTTTATTTTGTTGTGGTGCTCACTACACTCTGCTTTACTGATGAAACACTCCATAAAGGTTTCCCCTTAGTACTTAGACTGTTCTTGATTTTTAGAAAACAAATAACATGAGAAAAGTTTTCTTGCATGGACAATCTGTCTGTGTAAACACAATCAAAAATACAGTGGCCAATTCTCTGGGATTTTATCTGTGAGGAGGAGTCTAAATTTCAGAAGCTGAGGTCTCAGGTGCTTAAGGTATGAATATGGGGGAGAATAAATATACTCTGATTTTTCAGGAAAAAAATTTAGCTTAATATACTCACTACTTTTTGCCAAGAACTGCAAATGAATCTAACACTGTTTTGACTTTTCGGGAGCCAAGATGACCAAGCTGTTCATACCATCAAATTCATTATTTATAGAATGGAAAAAGAAAAGACATATTCTTTGATAGCTTTTTGAATATTTTCTTTTCTTTTAAAATGAACTATTTGCACAATCCTGAATGAAATAACAGTTTTAAACCTATAATAATATTGCCATTTCTCCCCAAAGACGGGGAAGGTAATGTGAATTCTGCCATTGATCTGAGTAGTTCTAAGACTTGTTTTTCTGAGCCTTTGAGAAATGAAAGTCAGGAGTTCTGATTCTCTGAAGATTTTGGAAAAGCATAATTAATTAAATGTACTTTTTTATATTTAATTTAATAGGTTAGTACTTTTTGAAAGGCATTAAAGAGATTCTGGGCCCTGCTGAAATCAGTGGGAGTTCTGTGATTCACTGTCTTAGGGCCAAGATTTCATCAGCTGTGAAATTCCCTAGATGTTGCTTTTGCAAGTGCTTTAAAGAAAAAGAAAACAAAACTGAAAACTGAATGACATAATTACATGCTGGAACATTGGGCCTGATGAAAGCCACCTTGCAAAGCTGACACAAAATATAATTGTTATTGTTGTTTTTGAAAGACATTAAAAGATGTGTACAGCATTTACTTTTTCTCTAATTTAGTAGTTTATGGCACTGGAAAAACATGCTGTAAAATATATTTTATGGAAGCCTGTTATTTTTTTCAATAATTTGGAAATATCACACAAGAGGGAGGGAAAGGTTATTTTTGTATCAGAAGAAAGAAACAGTTATCAGTTATCCACATTGTACCTGTACAATAGAACTTAGCTTGGAAACTAAAAAAAAACAGCTTAGAGCTCACAAACAAGTTTTGAATAACCTTCAGAAATCTATAGTTTGCCTTTTCTTTAGATATTAGATTCAAGAATAATGAGAGAGATATTTAGTACAAGTTTGATTTATGTTTCCATTTATTTTACCAATGGAAAGGAGAGACGGAAGCTTCAAATAGAATAAAACTTACAAAATTAAGTCTGAGGTTTGTCCTGAAGCCAACTGCCTTGAAAACTATCTCCTCTAGATATGACCAGCTGATTTTGTTGCTGAAACTTCTGTGAATATTCCACTGCCAGCAGTTAGACTTTACCTTGCAAAAACTATGTATAAAGAAAAGCCCATTGAATTCATGTATTTGAAATAGCTATAGTATTAATAGGCATTTGATGTTCTTATCCAAAGACAGAAATAAATTAGTCTTTTTATCAGGTTCAAAGAAGTTCTATGTATCTTATGCATGGTGAGCTGCATTGAAATGTATTACTTCCAATCAATTGCTAGTTCGTTGTTTCCTTGAACTGTTCATAACTGTAGCTGCTATATGTGGACTGGCATGCTGTTTACATTTTGAGAGGAAATACACACTAGAAGCTTTTTAAGTAAACGACACAAACAACTATTAGGTAGTGTAATTCCTTGTCTAACCTGCAACATGTGAACTACAATTGAAATATTTGCTTCTAGAAGAGTACCAAAATTGGTCTGAAGATTTGTCGACATGGAGAATATATGGAAAGTGTTCCTTTCCTAGATACCTGTTCCATATACTAATCACTTTCTTAAAGTGCGTGTATTATTTCTAATCTGAATATGATTAGCTGTATTTCACAAACAGCTTTCTCTTTTCAAAGAAGTCCACAAAGCAGCTATTTAGATGTGATTCTTTCTTTAAAAGAAGTACAAAACCGAATTTAGATTTGGTACAAGAAAAAGGATTAAAATGAGGACTGGGTGCATGGAAAGGAATTAAGTAAGACTATATGGTCATTGAAATAATTTTTGCGTACATTTGTGCAGATAAAAATTGTGCCTATACGTATAATGTTATTTTTGCTTCCTTTTTATAAGATTTTCTGTAGAAGTTAGTACTGAGAATTTTTTAAGAAAGTGAGAGTGATGACATGATCAGCTGCCAAAAAGACGGGTTTTGGGATACTGTGAGATTATAGAAAGAAAGGTAAAATAGGTGAAGAAGACACAAGGGTGGAAATGTAGGCAAGTCTTAAAATATTCAAGATCCTAAAAATAAGGCAACTGTATCAACTTTATAAGGCTGTTATCGGTGGGAGAATTAAAGTAGAAGGTGGTTTGACCAAACCAGGAAGATTAAAAAAAAGTTGTTTGAGTGATCTCAATGAGAACAAGATGCGTGTCACTGAAATGAAGTGTTAATATGATGGGGAGCTATTTGTCAAGGTTTGGGCATTTACTGCACTGTAATCTAGGAGAAAGAAGCCATGAAAAGGCAAAAATCAAATGGTTGTTACAGCTTGTTTGTTGGAGGAATCTCTAACTCACGTGTTGCAAGCCTGGATACTGGGAGGTCATGGGAAGTGATGACTGGATAGAGCTAGACTGACGAAGGAGTTAAGTTGAAAACCAGGGAAGTTTTAAACAATGGCACTGTAATTACATTGAGACAGTAGTTTATTTTTCATGACGATGCAAAGCTATTGACAATGCACGGAAGTCTCTTTTAATACAAATTCCTTAATCCAAGCATTTTCAAATGCTTTATTATAGCATTTTAATTAGGGATCCAATAAGATTTTATATGATCCAGTGCTTTCCACACAGGTCATAGAAGTTTGGAACAACACAGTTGGAGACTTCTAACACATCAGGTGAATCTCCCCTGTTGACTTTTTGGATGAGTGTGGGGCACAGGAATAATGTAGCATCAGACAAGATGCTTTCCCTGAAAAGATAACATTTAATGCAGCCAGAAAACACA
This sequence comes from Calonectris borealis, assembly GCF_964195595.1. Classification (NCBI taxonomy): domain Eukaryota; kingdom Metazoa; phylum Chordata; class Aves; order Procellariiformes; family Procellariidae; genus Calonectris; species Calonectris borealis. Next base: position 33,776,237 of record NC_134315.1, on the reverse strand, counting down.
TCTAAGGTAGAAAGGATATTTCATTATCTATATTTTATGTTGGTTAATTGAGGACAAGTAGAGGTAATGGCCCTGATTAAAAGAATCACATAAGGATGCAATGAATAGACACCCATGTGACTAGTCAAAACTGCCATGGGAAAGTTTGTGAGAGAGATGGAAAATGATTCCAGAATCTGAGAAGAACTATAGCCCTTTTCCTCATCCTGGAGTCTGAATGTTTGACAAGATGTTTAATAATTGTTATTTTCATTCAGAATTCATTTTCAACACAGAAATAAAGCAGCAATTATTTCAAAAGGAAGGCTAAATTGAGACCACCCTAAACAAAATTTGAAACTTTTTGAATTGCTTTCAGTCTTCCTGGCAGTAAATGAAGAAAGTGCTGGTGCAGAGTGTAATTTTATTTAGCTGCCTTTGATTCCATGGCAGTAGACAGTTGTCCCCTCAGCTGAGCTGCCAGAACACCCCGTGATCTCTTGGAGTACTGCTGTTTCTGTCTCTCTGGTTTTAGGTTTAACAAGGTTGGCTATTTGATGAGATTTGGAATGTGGTACATAGCGTGTTTTGATCAAGATTTGAGCAAGCTACAAAGAGATTACTGCATATAGCTCTATTTTTTTTGCAGGAGTTGCATTTATTTTAGTTATTATAATGCAGAAACGCACTATAGAAAACAGACAACTGGAGATCAGTTGAAATAAACAAAGCTATGTGAGTCATAAAGACAGCTAGAGACTTTTTTCCTAAAGAACTGAGATCTGAAAGAATGTGATATAATCCTATATGTAAATCATATCTTGACAACTGTCTGCATATGGAGGTTCTACATACCTGTGAATAAGTAAGATCCATTATTTCACTTTTGTTTTTCAGAGTTTTGATGCACTGTTTATAACCGCAATTCTCTGAGATTTTCTTTTCTGTGGAATCTCCTCTTTCTATCTGTGGTGGGTTGACCTTGGCTGGACGCAGGTGCCCACCAAAGCTGCTCTATCACTCCCCCTCCTCAGCTGGAGAGGGCAGAGGAAATATAACAAAAGGCTCGTGGGTTGAGATGAGGACAGGGAGATCACTCACCAATTACTGTCACGGGCAAAACAGACTCGATTTGGGGAAATTGGTTTAATTTATTACCAATCAAATCAGAGTAGGATAATGAGAAATAAAACCAAATCTTAAAATCACCTTTCCCCCACCGCTCCCTTCTTCCTGGGCTCAACCTCACTCCCAATTTTCTCTACCTCCGCCCCCGGCAGCGGCGCAGGGGAACGGGGAATGGGGGTTGTGGTCAGTTCATCACACATTGTCTCTGCCGCTCCTTCCTCCTCAGGAGGAGAACTTCTTGCACTCTTCCCCTGCTCCAGTGTGGGGTCCCTCCCATGGGAGGCAGTCCTCCATGAACTTCTCCAACGTGAGTCCTTCCCATGGGCTGCAGTTCTTCACAAACTGCTCCAGAGTGGGTCTCTTCCACAGGGTGCAGTCCTTCAGGAACAGACTGCTCCAGCGTGGGTCCCCCACAGGGTCACAAGTCCTGCCAGCAAACCTGCTCCAGCGTGGGCTCCTTTTTCCACAGGTCCTGCCAGAAGCCTGCTCCAGCACGGGCTTCCCACGGGGTCACAGCCTCCTTTGGGGTGCATCCACCTGCTCCGGCTTGAGGTCCTCCATGGGCTGCAGGCGGATATCTGCAGAGAATGCAAAGACCAAGAGTCCCCCTAATGATGGTGAGTTTCCAATAGTTAAGGATGGCACTACCATAGTGAGGGTGAAGGGTGGTGTACAGCTCACAGCACAGAACTATGGGCAATAAAAGCATTTATCCCAAAGGTTTGTGTGAGCTAAGCTGCTGCTGCTGCTTCTGTTTCTGACATATCTTTTCCTTTTGAGTGTTTAGTGTACTGGGCAAGCTGTTTCTGCATTGAAAGCAGAATAGCAAGATGCTATTACAGAAACTGCTGGTGGAAAATATTTTCTGTAAATGATTACTAGTTTTTTTCAGCTGAGATTTCAAAGTTCAGAGAGCTAAGTGTCTCATTTCCTGAATTCCTTAAAAAATTCCAGGCAGAAAGACAGCTGACATTAGTAGCGGATATTTGTCCCTATAAGAGAAGGCAAAAGACATCAGCACAAATTAAAAAAAGTAAATATTAAGTGATAGTTTGATGATTATTAGGCAACGTTTATACCTGGAGCGATTATATAGTGAAGTCAAAAGACTTAGGACTTGTGATACTGTCTATTATTCATTGGATGTCTGCATTGCATACAGAGGAAGGTACAATCCATGCTCCAAGGAGCTTTTCTGTCATGTTCATGATTAATGATTGTGGCATTCATGTGGACTTGGGCAGCTCTCAGTTTCAGAGAGCTGTATCAGTAAGCCTGATACTTAGGGGAAAAAAAGAAAAATAAAAGCACTGACAGTAATGTTTGGTAGGTTCTACGATTTAGCTGAGGTTTTTAAAATCCATGTCACCCAAAATAGTTTTTAACAGGAGTTTTTTTGGGGACTGGGTGAAGTGCTGCTGAATTCTCGACCACATGTGGTAGATTACACACTTCTGTTTCATTTTTCAGTCCTTACGGCAACTATCTACCAGTTGTGTCTACTACCTTGATCGTCGGGGTGCCAAGAGAAAGGTAGTCCTGGGAATTCCATTTTTGTGATTTTATTTTGGCAGAAAATCCTTTGCCCGTGTGCAGAATCACATTCTTTTCTCAAGCCCAGATTCAAGCTAAACCTCTTCCTCCTCCTTTGGTCAGACAAGTTAATTGTGCAGATGGCTGCAATTGGACTGACAGATTAAAATTAAACACTACATGATTGTGAATTTTAACATTTTCTTTGTCCAATTCTCTTCTTTTCTTGACACAGTCCAGACATTTATCAGTGAATATATTTAATACAGTTATAAAAGATGCAGTCAAACAATGTATAAACCCTAATGCGTTAATATGACAGAAAGGTTCAGTAGTGACACAAAAGCTCTGGTTCCCAGATCACAGAAATGAGGTGTGATCTATTGTACAGTCTCCATCACCTTCACTGAGCCCATTAGCTACTTCCAACAATTATTAATAGTGACCAGTATTCTTGCATGAATCATAACTGTAGCATTTCTCATGGTTATATTTGTAATATTTGGGTGTAAATAGCTATTTTGAAAATAATCTGTGAAAATTAATCAGAAGAAAAAGAGAACATACAAATAGCTTGAATAAAATTTCAGTCCTGGGGACAAGCATTTGCTACTGATTTTTCTGGAACAGGGATTTTGCCATGAATGGGTTATCCAAGGTACTAAGCTCTTATATCCCACGAACGAGGGAAAACAGGATTCAACAGGATTCCTGTCTTTTTGACAGGAATCTTTTGACTTTCAAACAGTTCCCAAGGGGCATTCTCAGGGTTTTTGTTCAGCTAGAAGCAGACAGTTTCTGTTGTGGCAAGACCAGTGAAGGATTACTTCTGCAAAGTTTCTTATTTCAGTATGGAAACTTAGAGTGTTATGGCTTAATTGCACCTGCATACATAATACCAAGTAGAAACAAATCAATGTAATTTAATTCAGAACAGCAGCTAAGGAAGTGTCACAGAAATGATATTCAGACTTTCAGACTGATCAAAATTTAAATGAAGAAAGATATCAAGGCTCTCCATTCATGAAGCACTGTTCTGAAGGCAACTCAAAGCTTGTGGCACTGAAAGGCTGGAAAGTGATCTGAATGAACTTAATGAGAGACAGATTTCATTAAAAGAGAACAACCTTAAAAAATATCTGTCAAGCATTCCTCTAAAACCTTTTGACAGATGTTTATGCAGTTTAGTGAAAAATCTTTAATCATCAAGGAAAAGTGGTCTTCTGAGGCAAATTAAATCATGAGGTGTCTTTAAATAGAAAATAAATTTTTATTTTAAACTAAAATCGTTTAGGTTGGAAAAGACCTTTAAGATCATCAAGTCAAACTGTTAACCTAGCACTGCCAAATCCTCCATCCTTCTTCCCTTCATGTTCTTGGGTAGACAGTAGCACAGTAGGTGATGCTGAGCATGGCACACCTCTGCCCTTTGCTTCGGGTTGTTTTGGATAGCCCAGAGTCTAGTCCAAATAGGATTGTTTACCATGGTTGCTTTGGAGAGAAAAGAACAAGGCCAGAAGGTGGAGAATCTAAAAGCTGGAATAGGAAACAAATTAGTTTGGTTGCTGGAAGGGGCCGATTGCTTCCTGAGTAGAACTGATGAGCTGCCAAGGACTGTCATAATGAAACATGCCAATGCCTCCTGGGGGACCTCACTGCAGACTTCCCTCTCGACGTGCCTTCGAAGGAATTTTGAACAGACTGATGCCAGACAAATTGTTATTGTGCCATTGTTCCCCTTTTGTTGTAAATGCTGGAGTTATTTATTAGAAATGGCCTATGACTGTGACATCTTTCTAATGTAAAATGTGGTGGTTTATTCTGCTCAAATCAACATTTTAGATGTATGCCTTGAATTGGCAAGACAGAGTGTGAGACTGTAATTTTGCCCCCGACTATCAATTAGTCAGACATTAAAAGAAGTTTAAGCAGAAGAGGTTGGCTAGGTACCATGAGCAGTGGAAAGAAAGTTTTTTTCATTGCTTAAATGTCAATCTCTTCTCCCAAGTAACAAGCGATAGGACAAGAGAAAATGGCCTCAAGTTGCGCCAGGGGAGGTTTAGATTGGATATTAGGAAAAATTTATTTGCCGAAAGGGTTGTCAAGCATTGGAACAGACTGCCCAGGGAAGTGGTTGAGTCACCATCCCTGGAGATATTTAAAAGACGTGTAGATGTGGTGCTTAGGGATATGATTTAGTGGTGGACTTGGCAGTGCTAGGTTAACGGTTGGACTTGATGATCTTAAAGGTCTTTTCCAACCTAAACGGTTCTATGATTCTATGATTCTATATTTTCTATTTAAAGACACCTCAGGAATTAATTTGCCCCAGAATGTCAATTTAGCAGAGCTATTTCAGTTTGTTAACATCTTTTTTAGTTCATCTGTAAGAAAAAAAGAAATAATTTCAGGTCATTTGTGCTAGTGCTGATAAAACTTATCTGTCAGATTAATCTAGGTATAGTATTGGTGCAAAGTGTCATGTATTCTGGAGGTTTTTCCCCTGCTGTTTTTAAAATTCATGCAGATTCTGCCATTTATCCTCTGGTGGCAGTGCACATCTAGACATTTTTTTCCTCCCCAGATTTTTTATCAGTTTGTAGTAAATTATTTTCTAGTTCAAAGTTTTGACAGTTTAATGTAGACACTGTTTTACACTCTTGAAAATAAGTCTGTAATGATGATGATTTAGATGGAAGGTTAGCTTTCATTTGTTTTCACTGGTGTTTAGGCTAGTATTTCAGACAAAAATAGGAATCTCAAATAATATATTTGGTTAGGAAAAAAGTGGAAAATAATAATTTCACTGTATTTTGTACTTTTAAGCATTGTTAAATATTAAAGATGGGAGAAAATGCTAAATTTGGATCATAAAACATGTGAAGCAAAGTAGATACTGAATAGGCTTTATGTACAATGATATAAAAACATGGCTTTCTATTTGTCTCTTGTAGCCTGAGCATGAGATTTGCATAGTCAATATCAGAGAGAGAAACATCCAGTTATTTAAATATAGCAACAAATGTTTTAAAAACATTCTTCAATTACAGACTCATTACTAATTCTACTATTACTAATCCATTACTAATTCTCCTAATCCTATAACAATGGAATGTATCATCCCATTATAAGTGCAAGGAACAAATGGTTTAGTGTCTTTGCCATCAATGTCTAAGCTTAGGCCTTTAGATTGAGCCTGGATGATCTCATAAAAAAAGACTTTTTAAAATAAAAAGATACAGTTTATAGATGAAGCTGAATATTCCACATTTTATTATTGAATTTCTTTCCATGTAAAATGTTGCATTTCTCGTCATAGAATTAAATATAGGAAATGTAGAATTTCTGTTCTACTGTCTACCCAAGAAAAGTGTTTTATTCATTCTTTAAGGCTAACCTTATTTATCTGAGGGTTATATTAATCTCAATCTTTTTTTCTATGTTTCCTGACTTGTTTAAAAAAACAAACATTTTATAAGTTGTTATAGATGATATCAGAAACATTTCAATATTTCATTAAAAATTCTTTCTTTTGGGCCAGTTTTTAGAAGTTTTCATTTAGTTTCAGAAAAATCCTACCCATCTATAAGACTATTCTGCCTCCTCTGATATCATTAAAGCTTTGGCATGACTTTCAGGTTTTATCTCAAGTTGAATGCGTTGCTGTAGTTTCATGTAAGAAGGAAAAATCTGTAGCATTTACCAGCATTGAAGACTCCTGAGTCTTTGTTCGATTGCCCGAGCATAGCTGTCTAGTGCCTTCTGGGGTGCCCTGGGGTCTGCTGCTGGGTTTCCAGCAACTCCTCCATGAAGCTGGAAGTCTGGAATCCATGATGATAGTTATATTGTGAATTTGAGTCATTAAAATATTCCCCCAAAAATGTCATTTCTTTCACTTACACAGCCAGAAAATTTGTTAGCCAAGCAAAATCAGCATCCAGGTGTCATAAAACAAAGCATTAGAGTTGCATGATAGGAATACAGATTAAATGAGAACTGTCAAACATACTTATTTTCTTCCTTTTTCTAGCACACTGCCATGAATTTAGTTTTGTTTTGCCTTAAATGATACTGGATTTTGGTGAAGACAGCATTTTCCCTACAGTTTATCACCTGTTGAATTGAGAAAACATATGCTCATTTGCATCAGTTATTTATGTTTGAATTTTTGGGTAAATAGAAATACTGTTGAGTTTGACTTCACTAGGGAGGATGCTAGAGGTATTGATCAGTTATTACTAAGTTATTCTAAATAATCAATGTAGATAAACCTTTAGAGGTAGTTTGTACTCTCTATACATCATTCAAAACCTTGAGCGATGGAAATGTCTTTTGTAAATGAACTCTGTGGAACAGAGTTCTGCAGTCATACAAGCTCATGTGACAGACATTTCACTGTTGCATTTTTACTCTGTCAAATAATAATAAAAAAAGCCTGTCAATCACACTTTTCCTGAAGATAACAAGGGTGAATAGTCCCTGTTTTCCTTAGAGCAGGAAATGCAGAGACTGCGCTTCTGGTGGAGGTGCTTATTTTTTTGTCTACATAGAGACTAGACAAAAGCATCTCTATTTTTAAACATGAATAACTTTCAGAAGCCAAGAAGAAAGAACAAATGTAAAACCTCAGTGAGAGAGAAAAGGAATATAGCCTCTTTTCAGCAATAAAGTAGAACAACAGACGTGGTGAGTCCTGAGAAGGAAATATTTCGTAATGGCACAGTGCAAGTTCAAGAAAATTCAAACTTTTTTTTTGACCTAAAGCAACTTGCTTTCCATTTTTCTTCTGAATGTTTTCAGTGACAAACACAATTTATTTCTGCAAATTTAAGGAATATGCAGGAATTTGCATGTCATTTTCAAATGCTGTCTGGAAGATGGAAGTGTATCTGTCGTCCATAAGAAATGGAGTTTAAACAAAGTTAGTTGAATTCTTGGCAGAAAGTAAGTTATTTAAATTTTTGGCAGAACAATTTCTTCTCTTATGAGAAGAAATAATATTTCTGCTGTGGAAAAGCAGAATATGATAAACATGTTCTCAAAAATAGAACATAAAGGAGCAGGAAATGTAAAGGAAATCATTGGCTCTTTTAAAGGATTGGGCAGTTGCTTACTTCCTAAACTGCAGCAGCCTGAATTTACTGGAAGACACTGAATGGAACAGAAAACATGTTTTTTCTGTTTTCTTCTTATTCTTTAGGGTAAGTAAGACTGGAAAATATAAGCTATAATACACCGTGTTTTGAGGACTATGCCTGAATCAGACTAAGACTAAAGACTTTTTTTGGGAATGAAAATCATATAACTTCTCCTTACTTGAGCCATTTGTTCCTGAGAGACAAAAGGAATACAGATTATTTATGAAATGACCTGTTCTTTTAAATTACTAATTCTGTTCTATCTGTTCCCTCTCACCTCCATTCCTCTGAATGAATATGTCAGCTATTTACTCGCTTTTGAGAGTTTCCTTATGCACTTGATCAAAGGACGGATTTTTTATAGTACCTAGGCTCATGAAGATGTAGATAAGCACCAAGGAGAATTAGATACTTAGGTACCTTTGAAAACCCCATTTGATGGCTGTTGTTAAGAGCTGTGAGTTCCCTTAAAAATCTAGTCATGTATACTTGGGCCTATCCATGTGAATCTGGATTTATGTAATGATTTTTTTCAGGCCTTTGAGAATAGATCAAAATCCACTTTGATTGATTTTCCAAATGGACATTGAATCATTCTTTTATCATCCTCTTAGTATCAACTGAATAGTTGGATAAGAGGAGAGGTATTCCATTCTTTTATTATCCTGGACAGAATCAGGAAAGCAGTAAAGTGCTGAGAAAAATGGCACGGAGAGGTAATAAAATTGTAATAAAGATGTTTCTAATCCTGTTACTCATTCTCTATTGTAGGCAGACTGCTAAAAACAGGCTAGGGGGTTATTACACTACGGGAAGTATATTATTCAAACATACATAGCAACAGAATTGATGTGTAACCAAAAATCAAAGTATTTCTTCTTTTCTCCCCTTTATTTCTATCTCCCGGTGCCCTAAGAGCCAGGCAGAAGGCTGAGCTGTGCATGAATCTTTTCCTGTCCATGTACCACAGCTTCAGGCCACGGCAGAGCATCCGGAGCTGTGTTTGTACTAATGGCCCTTCGCAACTGAGATGTTCAGATGCTGTGGCAAAGACCTATGCTAACCGTGGTCTCTGTTACGGCTGTTCCCGCTATGAGAGTTTCCGTGTGTTCCATAACTATCCCAGTCTCCAAATGAACGCGTGATACCCAAATAGCAGACTGACAGCTGGCAGGCTGGGTTTTGTTGAGCTTGCTGTGCAGTTTTAGGCACTTCATAAATGGAGCTTTTTCCTAACAGCACGATTCTCTAGGAATTGTCTTTGTTCCTCAAAACTACATGTTTGGATGTCATATCCTTCGCATCTCCAGCTGGCACAGGGGTCTGTGAGATTTCTGAAACTAGTTTAATTTTAAAACACCTTCTAGGCGGTTTTGAATTAGGCTTTGGCTCGTAATGACCTCTGTCATAGCAAGCATTAGAAAACTGGAAAATTAGATTAAAGCTAGTCTTCCACTCCCGTTCCTAAAATGCACAGAACTGGTATCTGCAGCTGAGGCTGTGGTCTCTACGTATTTTCTGAATGTAAACACCTTTCATTTTATTCTAGTAGCAGCTGCAAAAAATGGAGGCAAAATATCTGCATGCTAAAAAAACCTTGTGAATCATTCCCTGGTCTGGTCCAAGGAGTTCTACTGAGAGTTTCTGAGGGTTTCTTTTTCTTTTTAATTTTCTTTTATTATTATTTTAAACTCTTGTGTCACTGTTAAATGCTTTTTCAGTGTAATGTATTTAAAAGCTTCTAAACTCTTTGTCTTTTCTGCAAAATGTTGGAGATAGATGCATAATATAATGAACAAAAAAAAGGCTGTGCTTCACTTTTCCTAACAACAGGATTTTGTTTGCCCTTGCATGAAATATTAAGGAATCTACGAGCATGTCTAGATCCCTAGAGAAAAAAAAAAAAGGAACCACATGTTAGAGGCTCACTCACCTTTCAGAAAATTTTTAGTTTCAAGCCATTCAAGATATTTCCTGACTTCTTCCCCCTACATTTGACATGATCAGTCATGTCTGTGACCACCCTATCTCTCCAATGTCGTGTAGCATGCCAAACCCATTCATCTGGGTTTCTGTAACTCCTATTATGGAACTTGCAGAATGTACCATAAAATGGAGACATGAAAAATACTCAAACTAGACATGGAAAAAATTAACTCTTACTCCAGATCAAGCAGTCAGCAGTACCAATTACAGGGAGCTACTGTTGTTGGTACTAGGTAATGAAGTGGAAGAGCACAGTGTTATTACGACGCAATACAAAAGCTGTGTTAGATTATACATATACGTGTAACTATTCCTGCTACTGATTTTCAGGTCATAGCTAACAAGTGTTGTATTTCAGTTCTAACTATCTGGTTCAATCCTTTGGATTGCTGAAAGTCACAAAATGATAAAGACACATACAGCAATAATTTACACAACGTAAATGTTGAAAAAAAAAGCAGGAGATGGAAGACAGAAAGAAAGAGTCTAAAAGACTAAAATAATAAACATTGATTTTCCTCTCTGATCCTCTTTCATCTTTGGCAATCTTTTGTGAATACTAACCATTTTTATTTTTTTTTTTTGCTGAGGACCGTAAATGCAAAAGCCATTGTATTCAAAATTCTTACTATTCCTGTTTCATTTTATTGGTGGTGTAACTTTTGGATTCCTTAAGCTCAAAGGTGATTTCTTTTTTGAGCAATGATGCTTTTAACCTTAAACATATAAGATATACAAAGTTATACTTCCTGGTACTAAAGGAAAGTCACTGATGAACTTGCATATATGCTTTACTTTATGCATTTCAGTGTCCCCACTTAAATGTAAAAAGCGCTTTACATTTAACCTTCAAAAATTGTCCTGCTTTCAGGAAATTTAAGGAACTATGAACCATAAGAACTTTTTACATGATCTCTCGCCACTCCTACAAGATCTTACAGAGACTACTCGGCAATAATTCATCCTGTAATAGCACAAGAATGCAACATACTCTCTCACTGTTATTTTCCTCACTGAAAGTCATGTGTACTTTTTCTGGTTTTGCTTTTTCTGAACTCTCCAATAAAAAAAAAAAAGTGATTATATATGTATGTACGTTAGAGAGTTTTCTTAGAGCACTTTTAGCGCATGCTTGAAAACAGCATTCCAACATTATCCCTCACACTCATTCTAGCAATGCAATTTTTAATTCATCATAGAATGTTAAATCCCAACAAAAGAAAGGTTTCGGATGGAAGTAAGATGATATTTAGTATCCTTTGATGATTCGATCTAGAAAGCATTACATTTCAGGCAGATCTTTTCCAAATGTGGGAAGCTGGGAAACAGGGATAACTGGGAAACATATTTTATCAATAAACTCTAAGACATACATTCAAGTGGAGCAACTGGAAAATTAATTTCTGGTACAGACTGTGACTTTGTTTTGTTGTTTATATTTGGTTGGCTAAGATTTCTTTTTAGCATTCAAGTGCAACATGTATTATCTAATCAGGAATACACTATAGAAAGAATCTTGTTAAAAAGAACAACAACAAAACCCCCAGGAAAAATCTAGGAGAGGCTGTTCTGTTGGTGAGAAGTTAAGCTGCCTTTTCTATTTGTTTTTGTTTCAGTCCATTGCCTTTTATCTGCTCATATATATTTTTAATATAAATTTTAAATATAATTTCCTCTCTATTTGTATTATGAAAATTCATTTATCAGAGTTATATTGTATTACAGCCTGTATCGAAGAAACATTGGCTATATTTAATGTAAAAATATCAGATTATTTTAGGCTAAATGATTAGTTAAAAGGCTAAAGAAAGACTTCTATGGGGATCAAAGACATTCACGTATCATTGAATAAAGGATCATTTATTTGTCTATTTCAGTTTGGGAACTGGATTTCCAAATCAGCCTTTTTGGCAAGAGTACAGTGGCCATACTGAACAGCTTGCTGGCTAATACTGTGGGAAAGCCATATCTAAAAAGTCATCATAGCGTGACCAGTAAATCTGTGTTGCAGGTAGACAGTGGTCCTGATTCTTCCCTGACATAACTTCATATTGGTGAATGGGACAAATTTTGCCTTTCTGTACTTGTGCTTTACCTGATTCATGAAAAACGTATTGGGGATTAAGGCAGGTATTTTGTTCTCTATGAGTTCCAAGAACAATAACCAGTAACCCTCTACTGTCTTCACAATATGGTGCAACGTATCTGAAAATATCCTTTTAGGAATGACATATGAACATTACAAACCATATATGAAACTAAAAGCTAGTAAAAAGCTGTACTATATTTTTACAGTAATGTATTCAATGAACTCATATAAAATATTGTCCTTTTTTGCATCTGCCAATATTCTCTGGTTCATAGCGATATGTACCTGCTTTCTCAAGAACTAAAATATGGACAGTTTTTAAATGTACATTACTGTCAAATAATCAAATAAAACGTACCACATACCTGTTTCTGTTGAATAAGTCAAAATCCCTTACATTCTTTTCAAGCAAGCAATATAAAAACCCATAAATATTTAAATCTTTAAAAAAACCTTAATCCCTCATATTTTCATTTATTACTAGAAATTATATCTGATAGAGATATATTCTTTGTGTTGAAGATGGACTGCTCTACTGAAACAATATCCTAATTTTCAGATGCTTTTATTTTACATAAAAAGTCTGATGTCTCAAAAGTGGAATCCCATGGTTAATTGTCATCTTCCAAAATCATGCAATGCAATTACAATACAGTTTATTTTTGCAAACTGGACCTTTGGCAAGGGCAGCAAAAACTATGTAAAAGGAGATCAGACGTTAACTAAAGAGGGACAAGAAACATTTATAATGTTTACTTTAGAAACACCAAAACACCAGTATTTCTTGGGAAGAAGGAAGGATTTTTTTCCCTCAGTGAGGAAACACAGCAAGTTGCACATATTTGCTGTGAATGAGGATGGAGAGAGGAAATTAAGGTTAAAGAGTAGGAAGAAAAGATTACAGATACAGTGTATTTACAGAAATGCAGAAACTGAGGAAGTGGCCAATTTTGAATTATATGTGGAGGTGGACACCATAGTGAGCCGTGGAAAAAGAAGGAGATGTTCTCTGTAAACTATAAAGAGTGCACCCAGTATTATTGTGCTTTTGGGCTCTGTGTGTAACAGTGTTTAAGAAATATATGAGACAAAATATTAGAAGATGCAACTCTCATTTTCATGCACTCATAGCTTACAAGCTGTAGAATGGGGCCTTTAACTTCAGGGTACTCATGTGGTATCTATACTGAGAATAAAAGTGTGTGGTAGGAAGGCACCAATCCTTTGATCTTCTTTTGCTCCCTCTTCCCAGCCCACCTTCTGACACAGGACTTATCTGAAATTACAAATGCTACATAAGCCAATGTTTGAACTGGTTTCTGCAAAGGCTTAAATACATTTTGAAAGCAAGTTGCTTGTTGTTAAATTTTAGAACTTTTAGGCAAATGATTTTGTAAACATGAGTGTGCAATTCTTTGCAAATAAATGAATTAATTCAGCTAGTCTAAATGCAGTGGAAGTTAATGACAGTCTTCAAATGGCTTCAATAAATACCAAGTGGGACCTAAAGGAGAAATTATTCTATAGGTAAGCTAGATTTCTTAAAAGAAAAAAACAAAACAGGGAGAAACAACCCATAAAAGAAAAAAAGGTCATCTTCTCATGGTAAATCCATTTTTTTTACATTCCTTAACATCTGAGGATCAATCTGCATGCAGTTATCACAGATATATTTCACAGGTACATCACGTCAGCCTTCCAGTTTTGTTGACATTCATACTTTCTGGAATAAAAATTAAAAAAGTCTTCAAACACCATACTGGAATTGCACTTTACATATTCTAGATGACATGAAGGATTTTTCAAAACTTTGGCTTTGGCTTTGAAAGTGTAACCAGCCCCAACATTAGAGTGACTATGTTTTAGAAATGCAGTGTGTGGGAGTGTGGAGTGTTGGTATGAAAGTTTATGTATCCTTATACTACTTTCTTGAAAATGATAATTGTTTTTATCCCTGTGTAACAGCAAGGGATTTGTACCATACCATTTAATTGTGTGAGTGCAATCTCCATAAAGATGTTTTGCTGTATCAGATTGATAATACTATTTTCATGAACCAAAAAAATAGAGATGTGTGATTTTCAACTAGGAAGACACTTACTGTATGATGTAATGTTCTAGAAAAAATGATTCAATATTTTGTTGTGTCTGGAGTGTGGTTTTGGAACATTACCTTTAATGTAGGTGCCGTGGCTGATTTGAATAAGCACTTTCTCCCAGTTGGTAAATGTTTCTTGTGCATGTTATTGGCCTCTTTTTTCCATATTTGCTTCCTCCTTGTCTGCCCTTCTGTCTATGTCCCAAGATGAGAGGTAGGATATGGGTATACCATAAAGAAAATATTACTCCGGAGATTGATAACAGGATACAGTCATGACAAGAGTGACATCTGAACTTAATTTTTCATAGAATGTTATGGGTTATATTTGTAAAAATACAAATGTTTGTGCCCCTGATGGACATAACATCGTTAAATGAAGAGAAATTAATCCATACATTTTAATTTTTACAAACCAATTATTCTCCTCTGATATTGGCTCATCCTGATTTTAAGAAGGAGTCGGGGCACAAACATGTTCCTCACACCAGATTTGGGGCCACAATGATTGTAGTGTTTTAGTTCTCACTGATTTTATGTTCTACTGCTGTGTTAAAACCACGCAACCATGAAAAGCGTTTTATTTGTGTTATTATACAATTACAAACCCTCACTGAATAGCAACTAACCTGTCTTTCCCAATTTTCAAAATTAGGAAATGTCTAGGAGAGGGAGAGACAGAAGGAAACATCAAGATAATAAAGGCTGGATTCAAGGAAGAAAGCATTGGCTCTTCTAGTACTTCAGAGTTTGGGACCTGCTAATGAAACACAGGGTGAAAGGCCCTAATTTCTTAGTTCATGGCTTGCTTCTGTTTTATTCTGAATTGTTTTAAAATTTTTTTCTTCAGAAGAAAATATTATGCTCCGTGACTGTTTTGAACTTATCTATATTTTCTGGAAGCACTAGATTAGTATGTCAGAAATAATGCAAATTTCCCTGCTTTGCAGTCCTAGGAGGAAGTCCCTCATTTTCATTGTCCCTGCTACTAAATGCTCTGCTCTCATTTATTTATTTATTTGCTGCTATGTACTTTCACAAAATGGTCCCTATGGTAAGACTTCTTATTTATCCCTCTATATGCTTTATATTGCCCATTATCACATTAACCTTTGTAACACTTGCATTTAAATTCAGTTTCTGAGTACCTCATAGTGCACATACCAGTACTGGATTCCATCCTATATCCTTTCACTTTTCCATGGGAATTTCCATCGGAGTTTAATACCCTTGTTTTCCTATAGGAAAAAAAAGTGCAATGCTGACAGCAAAAAATATGAACCTCCTTTCTGGGGCTCTACTAGTCTTCCTAAACTGGAAAGACTCCATCCAGGTTCTAGGTCAGGTGTCTACTCTCTTTTATTTTCCTATGTTGCTGCTCCGTGACCTGCCTCTGTCTTTATCTGTAGACTTTTACATTTAGGTGTGGAAGCGAGGGGCTAGTCATGGGCTTCTGAGGTCCCTGCGAGCTGGCTGACGGCTGTGGAGTGGTGGCAGGTTGCTTCAAGTGGTCAGCCCCTCCTGGCCCCAGGCAGCGGTGGAGTACAGCTGCAGGAGCTGTCAGTACAATTCGCTCTTCAGGAGCTGGTGCTGAGCATCAGCATGCCATTCTTAGCAGCGCTGTTAATTATTTTCCATTAAATAATAGTTCCTCTTTCAAAATATAACTCCTGAGTATAACTAGGAAGTAATTTACAGTGTTTATAAAGGAGATGTTTTTAATGACCCAACTGCCGTTTATATACAACCAAATCTTCAAACTATATTGTCTTGCCAGCTATTCCAATTAATGAGATGTATGTTGTGAGGGTTGGTATATGCCTAATATTGCATATAATAAGTCTCAAGTAGTGTTCTAGTGATATTTAATTAGGGATGTTGTGTAGCACTTACAGCTATATACTTCAAATACTTCCACTAGCGTGTTAAATAACGAGACTGACATCTGTTGACTGTGGAAATCACTGAACTATCGAACTTATAGTTTTAATTTAATTTTTGGAATCTTAAGTCTCTAACCAGCCTTACGATGTAGTTGTTCTACTTTTTTTCCTTATTCTTCTCTATTTAATGACAAGTTTGAAGAATTTTCTTCTTTGTTTCGGTGTTCATGGTAACCTCCTAAGTTTTGATGTCTCACATGCAGGTTTTTACCCTGATTTTCATTGCTTTGCTTATTTGTGGTAACCTTTGTAGAGGTTTTTTAATGCACTTATATATAACAAGGGATGTTCCTCTTAAATGTAATATTTGTGAATCATTCCTAAATTCTTTTGTGAACTATAACATCTTCAAAATGTTCATATTCATAGATTTTTGAGTATCATTGAAGTTCTCTTGTAAATTAATAAAATATATCATCTGCTTCCTTTTTTGAACATATGGAATTTGAGTTGATATTTTTCTTAGGACGCAGACTTCAAACACTATGATCAAAACATAGATTTTGTTCATTTGATCATTTTCAAATATGAAATTCCCCAGGCTTTTCCCTTCCAGCACAACATAGCAATACCAGCATTACAGGCAGTTATTTTTTGTTTTTCTTTTTTTTTTTAGCCTTGATTTGAAGCTTTTCTCTGTAGTGTTCATATATTTTTTTGAACTGCTGTATTCACCCTTTCCAATTTTCTGATATATTCCCTTCAAAGCTTAACTGCTTAGTGTGTGAAATTAATCTGTCTTCTGGCAAAATCCAGACTTTCAATTTTGACAATTTATTTTGTATATTTATTATCTTCTGTATGAAATAATTCTGTTCCTATTAACCTTATGTATTGTATTTACTTTCCTTTTTTTTTATGTTATCACATCATTTTTTAGTCCACTCTTATAGCCTATATTGAAATATGCTTCCAAAGTCTCAGATGTATTTTCTTTTTTCTCATGCACATGCAGTATACATGTAATACCCAGTGTTTCTGGTAGAATACATTATTCTCCAACATGTATACAGATAAGGTCTGTGAAAGATCCTTACATACATTCTGACTTATTTCATAATCATAGTCAGAAAACTTATTTACAGCAGCTACAATAAGCCATGTTCCTTGAAATTAGATATTAAAAAACACTTCAGAGAGTGAAAATGCTGGGACTTTAGTCTAAGTCAGTTATCATGTTGTTTAGTTCTACTCTCTGGACTGCAGTGAGTTGCAAGTAAGCTTTAGAAAAAGTTTTCCATGATCTCTCTCTCTCATCTTTTCTGGGGAAAAAAAAAAAATTAAAAAAGAGAAGTTTTTCTAAATTTGTTCATTACATCTCAATGCCCATGAACTTATATTTTTTTATTGGGGGGAGAGGGCTGGGAAGGGAAGACAGGGCTAAGGCAAATCCCCCCCCAATCCATTTGCAATGTTTCTTTCCCCATTTTTCTGGCAGTTTCTCAGGAACTAGAGAACCCTTGAATGAACAGGAATCTAAACTTTAGAGCGCTGTAGAAGGAGGCATTCAGGAGTCTCCAGCCAGGTATAAGCACTGGAGCACATGCCTGTATCTTCCTTCTGCTCGGCGTGCAGGGCTGCAAGAGCGGCTCCTGTCAGACAGCCTGTGTGGGACTGAGCGCTGCCACAGCTGGCTGGCTGCAGGACACCCCACCTGCATGCTTTTCGCACAGGAAAATGGATGTTATTTGCATACTTCGCCTAATGGAATCTCACTTAAACATTCTTTTGGCCCAATGTAGCGTCTTTCTCTGTAGTTCACCTCTAAAACATATTAAAGACAATATTTAAACATAAACAATACTGATTTCCAGATTCAGTTCATGCCGTGTCTTTATCCCAGTACTCACCAACCTGACTCTGAATCTTCTCAGGGATGATCTTGGAAGCCTGCTTATCTCAAGCCTATAATTCTGCTGGACAAACTGTAATCCTGATAACTATTGGTGTGGAAGCAGGTAAAGGAAAAGCATTTCACCAAATCTTTCTACAAATATCCCTCTATTGATAGCATATTTTTTCTTGAGTTAATGAAAATATTTTGCAGGAAGAATGAATTTCACATTATAAAAAAGCAAGAACAAGCTTTATATTAACTGTGCAGGGATTAATTTGCCTATTTTGAATCTGGATTTGTTGTGGGTTTTTTGTAAGAGATGATTGAATTTCTTTGAATACCGACATATAGGAAATTAAGATAGGTCAGCTAGTGAGTCTATGAAGCTAAACCAGCATTTTCATTAAAAGGTATCAAATAGCTAAGACAATAACAAAAAAAAATTCATTAATGAAAATTAGGTTTTTTATATAAGAGAGTGACAGCAGACTGTGATCAAATCCAGGGAAATTGATTTTGTGGTGAAACAGAATATTAGACACAGTTTCAAGCTTGATATTATACAAATATTATATTATAGGAATGTTGTATATGTTTGTAATTTTCCCTTGCTCTCTCAACACGTTTAGTTCTTAGGTGTTTATTCTTCAGAGATTTTTTCTAAGATGAGAGTTAAAGATCAGTTCTCATTAAATTGCAATGAGATTATCGTACTTACCTTCTTAAAATCTTATGAACTCTTTTTACTTTCATTTTCTTCCATTGTCTTTTTGAATAGAACAACACTAATAATTTACTGCTTTATGTTGTCCTGTGCAGAGACTAAGGTTAATACTTGGACTACAAATGAAAAATGGCTGTTTCTTTTCTTTTTTATTATCATGTCCATTTTTTTTCTCGTGGTGGGGTGCATTTTGGATGACATATTTGCCCTACTGAGAGCTGCAGGATTCTGTAAAATCTGTATGGAAACCCATTTCTTCATCATTATCTCAGTTCTAACTATTCTTATAATCACAAATGTGTCAGGATTTCTCTTGCAGCTTTCTAAAGGTGAATAAATTAATCTCAAGTGGGCCATTACCAAAGGTGAAAAAAACCTTTATTTTTTTATAAGTGTAAAATAATAACCCATATTTTGATTACCAGAGTAAATTCATTAATTGCTAGTAAATGCACGCTACCTGAAAAATCAGGACTATTCAAAGTGCTGTTACTTTTTAAGTGTGTTTAAAAAGAGGAATCACCATCATGCTGCATGTATCTCTCCTCCATATAACTTCTCACAATACCAAACCAAATTAAAATTAAATAAATCTGACAGTTACTTTGAGTTGAATACTTTTTGCAGGCTATCGAAGAGTATTCCTAATAAAAAAATGTCCATTCCCCCATAGTCAGTGGTTTCATTGGCACAGGGGAACATAATTGTTATACTTATAGAGATGGTTGCTTTAGTATCTTCAGACAGTTCATTGGAAGGCTTTCACTATAGGACAGGGAGTTTGAATTACAGATGTAGCCAGTACAGTGGAGTTAATAGAGGTGATGATTCCTGTCAACAGTGTCCTGCTTCTGTCATTATGTAAAACAGAGAGTGCATTTCTTTGGGTATAAAGGAGTGAGATGGAGTTTGAGTCCCAGACTGTGTAAGCCTATGTATCAGGAGTCTATATGTATGGAGACAGATGATTATTTCCAGTGAGCAAAATGCAGAACATGCTCCAGGAATGATTCACAGTTTCTGTTTATCATCATTCTTGCCTTTGCTTTACATACGGCAATCTCTGTTCAGAAATGGTTGTCTGACCAAGCTGAGGTAAATTACTTAGTAAAGAATTTCTTCCCCTGATCCTCTGGCATTTAAAACCATAGTAGCTGACATGAATATACTTTACATTATGCACTAATAGCACTGTGTAAAGTCTGTCTACCTTTAATATACTCTTTTTCTCAGTTTAAAATCTCCCATTGCTATAATCATAAAAATATCTAATAGAATACTATTCACTCCATTGTAGAAACGTATTCTTATCCTGTTTGGTGAAAACATATGCTGTAGGGTACATTTATGCACAGATGGTTGGCGAGTAAGACTCTGTAAGCAATATATATTCACCATATATTTCTTCACCATTTCTGTTTCAATTTCCAACATCAACATTTATCTTTATGAAAATACTTCTAGAGAAAATAAAGAGACTGGTTCCTTTCTTGTCCATTGCTGTACATTGAGCAGGGTTCTGGCATAAGGAATGACACAGACTTTAATATATAGGATAGACAGCTCAACTTAAAAGAGTGACCAATATGTAGCATAACTGACAAAAGCGATGAATGCTTTTTGCTGCCTTCTCTGTCATCTGGATTTTTATCAGAGTGTGAATTTCCTTAGATGTTAAAAAACTTCATGCATCCCTCCCTCCTCCTCCATCCCAACTGGGGTCTGTATCATGTCTTCCAGCAAGTCACATCACCTGAATATCATAGGGGAAAGGAAGATATGGGCTGCTAGGTCCATCATTGTCTTGAAATACAGGTGGCTCCAGCAGCACCTACTCCTCTGGCAAAGGAGAAGAATTAGTACTGAACTAGAAAATCAGCCAGAAGTGAGGGTGAGATGTTTTTTTTAGCCTCAGTTCTGAAGGTGTTTCTTTCCTTTTATGACTAGGAAATAGATGCATTAGTTGTAGTAAGCAACAACTCTATCTCTAAGAGAGGTATAGCAAAACATAGACTATAAGAAAGGACAATATGTCCATGTAATTGCCCCCAAAAACTTGAGAGATGACATTTACTGATGCTTGGGTTGCCTCTGAAGTTTTTAGTTTGTTTCCCTCTTTTTTTTTTTTGCAAAACAGAATATGTATTGTATTCTGTATACCTGCATAAGACTCTAGTTAAATAGAAGATAACAATTGATGTTGTAGGGTTCATGTCAGCAGCATTCACACACCTTCTATAAATACTTTTCACTTATACACTTCTTTTTCACTTATAAAGAGATGTCAGTTACTGAACCCATGGATTTATTGATTACTCCCAGAGATGAACATGGAATTACCTTTATGCTAGTAATGATGATTTCACAGTTTACTGTGTTTGTAATTTCAGAATAAATAATGCAATTGCATTTTTGTTCTCTGACAGGAGTAATTAACTACCTCTGCGCAGTGTTTCCATAGCACGTATCTGCTAGTGATTTAGATTGTTTGTCTAGTCATGCTACGACATACAAGGCGGGAGGGAGAAGCCATCTGTCATTTAATTTATTTCTTACTGCATTATGTATATAAAGCAAATGCTGGTTATGCATTAACATTAGCCAGATAGAACATTTCTTTGCATATTTTTTTCTGCTTCTAAACCGTCATTTTTATAGCCTTCTGTTCGGAAGATAAATAAATGCCTTCTGTTGCCTGTAGTATGAATTTCAGAGCTATGTTAGAGGAAAAGTGCTAATAGAGCCATGTGCAGTGTATCTGCCCTCTGATGGATAGATTTGTCTTATTTGTAGTGAGTATAGTAGGCAAAAGGTTTTATTTATTCACTTGTCATGGCGATGGAGCTAATATGTGATTCTGTCTTCCAGTCTGTAAAGATTAATCCCAGCATTTCTGTCTGACAGACACCTACCTCCTCAGGCATTAAATGGTTAAGCACTGATCTTTGACAACTGAGATGCTGTTTTCATATGACTTATTTCCCTCAATAAAATTTACATGCTATATGACTAAAATTTTGTTTTCCTTTACATTCTGTGAAGTTCTTCAAGATGATCCTTCAGACTGATTCTAATGTGTTCCCCTTGATTTCGGTCCAGGTCTGGTGTCTGGTTTTGTCCTTGGCTTCATGAAAGAGAATGTACACACTGAATGTACTTCATTCCTTTTTCTTTGAGCCTTGAAAGGTATCTGCCTTTAATTGCCCTGTAACAAAATGAGCAGTGAACTTTTACTGCCACAGGATAATAGAAACATTCAGTGGTATTTACAGGACTTTTTTTTTTTTTTTATCTTAGTACATTTCTAATTATGGTTTTTATTTATATTACAGAAGAGCTGATGAATTCCAATTAGGAATGGGCCTCTTCTGTATTCAACTTTGTATTGAAAAAGAATTGTGCCATGCCCTGAGGTGTTTACAGTTTGATTTGAGACACAAAGGTGAATTAATTTAATAATTGGGAAGGACAGCTGTTGTGAAGGAAGTCTATTGTATCAACTTGTGTGATTTTAACAGTGGTATTTTATGCTTTCCTTTGAGATCCAGCTTTTAAAATCAGATGGCCAAGCTGTGAGCCTCACTTTATTCATTTTTTTCTTTTTGCTTCTTCCCCTCCAGGAAGATTTAGTTCTTCAAGTTAGGGACAAAAGCTTGAAAAAGTGAACTCTCATGGCTGCAGTAAAGTATAGAAAGAACAAGACTTCCTGGTATTTTGAAAACTATTTTATGAGATTGGGGCCTTTAAATTTTTTAACTTTTATGCCTGCCACTAATATTCTCAGCGAAAAATTCATAGCTCAAGTTGGTCAACAAGTGTTATATAATTTATGCTACCTAGTAGCATAAATTGAGGGATTTTTGTGTTTAGATTCCAGGTCAGTTTAAAAAGTGAGTCCATTTAAATACTTAGAAAGGTGACATATGCATAGAGAGAATATCCAGACTGTCATTGTTTTTGAACATCATTCATATGTCATCCCAATGTCATTCTCTTTCAAAAGCACTTCACCAAAGTCCTAGCTCTTACTTGAAGTGCCCCAATTACAGTGTGTATCAGGAAAACCTCATAAGCAACAGAAATCTTATGTAAGAAAAGAAACAGTCCATAAAATCTTCATTTTGTTGCAAAATCATTTGCTATTTTCCCAAAGACTACTGGAGTCTTGTGTCAGTTTGTCTCTCTATGCCCTAGTATATCCAGCTAGCAGGGGCGCCAGAGCCATGTCTCAAAACATGTCCAGATGTCAAAACATCTTGTCAAAACATCTGATGGTGACCCATTTTGGATCTAAATATTCATAGATTATGAATATTGTGCTGTGCATAGAAAATGAACATAAAATCCACAGTCACCGAAACATTATGATTTCCTTTTTTGTTATTTCTGGGTAGACGAAGAATCATATCATGACCTTAATAGAAACCATGCTATTTTCATTTAACATACTGATTTTTTCAGATTCTGTACTAATGATTTTACATCACAATTTTATTATAATAGAAAAGGTGATTTTGCCAGGCTGATTGAAAGCAGCCAAAGAATTTATTTGAATATTTCTATTGTTTAGGTATTTATTTACAAAAATCTGTTTATGACTAAAAGCAGCACCACTGACAATCACACAAGATAGCGCTATTGTTATTATTATAACTCACAGCTGTATTACCAAAAGTCCAGTTACAGACCAGACGCCTACTGTTCTAATTTTTCTATGAGTGCCAAGCCTTTAGAAACCAAGTATTTAATCAAGACAAAACATGTATAAGATAGGCAGGAAAATGCAAAGGTTCAATGAATAAATGTAAGTCAGCTTAAAGTGCAGTGCCCGCAGGACCTTTTTGCCTTTCCATGTCCTTTTTTTATGTAACAACAGCCTTTAAATAAACCTCATCAGCATTTTACAGTGAAAGTGACCCTTTCTTCTTTCATAATAACGAAAGGTCAGCAAGAGTTGCTGATAGCACTAAATATTTCCTTAATCTGAAGACTATAACTGAATGTTGAACTGTCAAGAAACTGAGGTATGACATGGAGATATCTCTTACCAAGCAAATGTTCCTAGTTCAAAGGGCAGAGTAGGTATTTTTCTGTAACTGTCTGCCTCTCTTCTCTGGTTAAAGGGCTTGTCACTTCTGCTAATCCAGCATAGACCATCTGTGGCCATTTTTTTCGAATAGCAATATAGGCTACTATAATTTGCAGCTGAGTAACAGCCAGAGGCAAAACAGTACAATAATTTAGAAAGTGCAAAAGTGAACTTTCTGCATATACCTTATACCTTAATTTATGTTTTGGGCTACTCAGCATCCTATCTCTGTGTCTTTTGCTAGGAAATGAGTACAGGCATTTTTCACCTGTATGCTTTAAATGTGCTGTTGAACACTTTCTGCCAGGATATAACCATAGAATTGTTGTACAGTCAACATAATTAATCAGTTATCACCTATGATGTTATTTACTCCTCTTTTTTTTCCCTTTGAGAGAGAGAAAGAAAAGTGGGGTGCCAGTGCAAATGAAGAAGAAAGAGATCAAAAAAGATTCACTAGAAAAAGAAGTGTAAAGTAACACACAGACTTATCTTCTTCAGTGCTGCTCCTAAATTATTCATTTTTATGCTCTTCTTTTTCGTTTGTCTTAGCCCTTTAGAAATATTCATATAACCTGTTACTCTGTGTTGGGAAACTTTACAAAATTGTACTGTCTGGATTGCTTCTTCTATTTAGGGATACTTAACATTTATTTTTCATTGAAAGTTGATAGCTTTCTTTTTTCTTTTACCTGAGACACTCATTTTTGTCCTTTAGGACACACTCTAGCTCTATATCTCTCCTTCCTCCTTTCTTCATCTCAGGTTTGTATCTTCTAATTTGTGGATCAAATGTTGCTCGCCAGCTTACCACTGTAAATCTTTCCTGAGTTAGTCTGGATTTACACCGAGGGAATGGAGGGAAAATTGGCTTCATGCCTCTTATCTGATGTAGTCTCTTTTCCTTCTAAAATGCAGCATCTCTAAACATGGAGCAGATACAAAACCAACTGAAACTGATACAAAAGCTCCTATCCGTAGCAACTGTTTTTGACCAGAACTTCTTGCTAAATTATTTCTCTCTTCCTTGATCAGTGCATGTTGCCACCTCTATTATTTTTGTTTCAATCCTTCCAAGCAAAATGTGTGTGCTTATTTCTTTTATTGCATTTCTTTCTGCTCTTGGCCACAGAGTGCATGGTTTCTGTCAGCACAGTGTTTTGACAGTTACTGTGGGATTCAAATGCATTTTTCTCCTAATCTCCTAATGAAGATGCAACACTAAACACCAAATGCGGAAAGATGTTACCGAACGTTTAATACAATTAACACGTTAATTCACATTATTTCATTATTTCAAAATTTCTGAACCTACCTTTCTCACAGCACTGTTAAAAATGCATCTCTATTACAGCCAACCTACTTCTTTAGCTAATACAAAAACGTTATACATGATATAGGACTCACAGAAAGTTTAATATCCAGTGAGATCAGCACAGAAAGGAACAGCTTTCTGCCTTCTAATAAATCTTGCAAGTCTCCATTAGTTATGTGAAAGCATATTCACTCTGAACAGAATGTGTTACTTTGCACTCCAGGCCATATTTCGCAAAGAATAAATTGTGGCATGCTGGGTAGATTGCCAGGCATTTCTATTGTCATGAATCAGAGGGCTGGTCTGCGGCTCCCGCACCCAGAGAGTGGGCGAGAGCGCGGCAAGGCTCAAGTGCCGGCAGCCATCACTGCCCAAAGACAGCGCTGCTGACCCTTGGTGTTTATTGGGATGTACGGAGCACCAGCAGTTCCCAGTTTTTGAGTGCCGGCCGACAGCAGTAGCTCACTGACAACGGTTTTCTTCCCCTTCTCCTTAATTCTGTCCATATAGTGCTCTCAACAAATAGCTCAGGCTTTTATGGATGGATCTGGCACAGCAAATCTTCTAGAGAAACTTCTCAGAGATTCTCTCTCTGAAATAGCCACATACTGCAAGAAAATAAAAACTGTCTGATATTCAAGGTGCAAATGATTAAATAGTATTTTAGTGAAGCCTTACGCTTGCAACACTCACCAAACCTTTCAGTCCAGCTACTTTTTTTGTTGCCTTGCAAATGCCCTTAGTAGTAATTTTCTTCTTTTACCCTATTCTCACAAAAGATGAAGAAAAGAGAGAAATTCTGTTTAGTGCAAACCTTTCCTGCTGACTAACCAAAAAATTGCCTATTAACCTATGAATCTTTAATACTTCAACTGACATTTGACACTGAAGTTGGATGTCAGTGAATATTTTCCTCAAAGGAGACTGCAGGTCTTTCAGAAAGATCTGTTTATTCTTAACAAGTCAAAGTTTATATTTTGCAATATTTTTTTGAGGTTTTTTTAATACTGTTAATCTCATTTTCTATTGAATTTCTACTCATAAATGGATTAAATTTTGTATATGTTTCACTTCTGCTAGGAGGGGGCCTGTTTTGTTGTGGTTTTCTTTGCAAACAGATTAAGCACACTCGGCAGTCACTGAAACGCTATACCTGTAATCAGAAATTCCCCACTAAGCCAGTTGTCGCAATGGAGATGATAGTAATCTCAGTTGAAACCTTTCATATTTGATCTACCTTGTAACTGGTTGTTCCATTTAATTAGCATTTGAGGATTAAATTTTGAAATGGAATATTTAAATGCAATTGAATTACTGCGGGATCTAGCAAAGTACACCCATGTGTTATTTTATTTTAAGATTACTATACAGCTTATCATTTGAGCATTGACATAATGTAGCATATTTTTTGGATAGGAGTAGTTCCTCTAGAAGGAACATAATTCAATTTGTATTAAATACCAGATGCCGGGATCTATCACATCCTCTAAAGACCATGATTAGAGTCCATCTGATATATAGTAAAAATAAATATGATCAAAGACTGTTCAAATATTGAACTTTTATTAAATAGCTTAATACAACTAATTCTCTATTTCTAAAAGGAAACATTTTAAATTATTAAACATTTTTTTTTAAATTGTGTGATGGACCGCTTTTCTTGTGAAAGATCAATATTAACGAGTAGTAACAGCTTATGCAAGAAATAATTCTGATAAGGAACCACTATCAAGTTCAAAATATGAGATGTATGTCATTGAACCTTATGGTATGCTCCCTCCATCATGTACTGGCAGGGAGCTTGTCGGGAGCCTGAGGTGGGATGCAGAGAAGGGAACCTTTGGCCATTGACTGCAGTCTGGATTCTGGGCTACATGGAATAGGAGTTTTAGGATGTCTGATAAATCTTCTTCCTTTTTTTTATTTACACTTCCTGTTTTTGAGATAGGAGAGTATTTTGCCTTTATTAAAACATTTAATACATAATCCTGCTTTCATATCAACTGATGCATAAGTGCAATCTCTGGCTTAAGCTGCTCTTGAAACAGAAGCAGTGAGGTGAGGGAGAGATGTTCAAACGCTGCCCTGGAAATGAGGACATGGGGGTTCTCAGCTGTGGTGCCAGACCTTTGATTAGCTTTGCAATTTTTTTGGTGTAACAGTTTTCTATTTGTAAAACAAAGGTGATAATATTCATCCACTCTTTAAATGGTTTGTCATTAAAAAAATATTTGCAAAAGTGAAAATGATCCAGAAGTTAAAAAATAATCAAGGTATCTTCTTAAGAGAGAAAGAGACTCTATGGCAGGAAGGAACTGCCCTGTGAAGTGTGCCTTATTGATAAAAATGAATAACAGCAAGAAATGCAGACTCTGACTTAACAGAAAAAGCAGGCATTTTTTTTCTACAATTCTCTGTCTAAGCTGGTATCATTGTAGATGCTGAGGTGCCAATAACTAAGACTTTGTCAGAATTCTCTCTCCAGGCAAGCAGGAGAGAAAACTGTAATAATGTAATGATTTTTTTATTTTCATGTTTATGTGTAAAAGGAAAAAATATGTGCGTGTTTATAAAAGTGTTGGAGAAGGCTTACTTACTGGTGGAAAAATTTGTATTTGCTAGAGGAAAGAGGAGAATGTAGTTAATACCTTATCTCTCTCTAATGTTATTGGAAGAAAAGCTGCAGGAGATTACTGTAGCTCTACAGAAATGAATATTCTGCATATTACAAATTGTTACCTAGAAGTCTGGAATACACAAAATTACTAAGATTTTCAAAGACACCTAGTGAATTTTTAGGCCTTCTAGAAGGTATGAAGCATTTGATTTCTGAAAATATAACTAATTTAATATGTTTGAAGTTGTCATGGGACTTTGACATAGCATGTTTTGGTATATTAGCTACAGTATGGCTATTGTTCATCGACATGCTTCTGTGTGTTACCTTTCTGCCAGGGTGAAGTGGCTTCTCTCTCTGACGTGACAAACTAGGAGAGATAAGCCACTCAGGCTCTTCATCATTAATTAATCTTAGATTACATTAGTATTTATGAAGCCTTAAGGCACATGTTCTTTCTTGTATAAGTTTGGGAATTCAAAAGACGGCAATGCCTGCCGGTGGCAATTCACCCCCTCTGGCATCTGCCTGCTGGTGGCATTTCCCCTTCCAGCGTCTGCCTGCCAGCAGCATTTCCCTCTCTGGCACCTGCCTGCCAGCAGCATTCCCTCTTCTGGCGACTGCCCACCGGTGGCATTTCCCCTTCTGGCGTCTGTCTGCCAGCAGCATTTGCCCCTCTGGCATCTGCCTGCCAGCGGCATTTCCCCTTCTGGCGACTGCCTGCCGGTGGCATTTCCCTTTCTGGCCTCTGCCTTCCGGTGGCATTTTCCTCTCATTTCCTCAGAGTGGAAAATATTTAGCTCTGCATTTCTGAACCAGGTCTAAGAGCAATGGTGCAATTTTATGCTTAATACAGCATACTTCACTCTGGTAAATTGCTGCCTATCCTGTACTTGATTTTTTGAAATATTTCCTTCTTTTTCTCTCTGGTCCATCTTCTTCTCCCAGGATCTCTGCAAGGGATGCAAAAGTATCTCATTCATTTCAGCCCATTTATTCACCAGCCCTTTAGGCTGCAGGTTTCTCAGTAATGCAGGAACAGTCAATTAAGTATTCAGGAGAAGTCATGAGCCTCTTTCAACTTCTCTGGGGTGAAGGGGAATGAATGAAGAATATTAGAAATCCATGGAGGAAGCTAAGAGAGATGAATTCATATACTTTCTTTTGCCAAGGATAAAGATAGGAAAGGGTAGCTATGTCTCTGCCTGTAAACTTCTGGATGAAAATTATTATTCTTGGGTATTCTAAAGTGTTTTCTCTTAAGTCAGCAGACCCACCAAGCTACTGCCCCGTATATTTAATACCCTCTTTTAGCAGCACCTGCCATCTTGACTTTCCAAAGCGTTGGTGAAACGAAGCAGATGGGGCTCTGGCTGCTCTCCGCCCCTGACTGTCAGGTGTGTGCAGTGCCCATGTCTAAAGGCAATATTTCCTCACAGCTGGAAGAGCACAAGCACAAGAAACAACCTAGTTTTGCTGAACAGCAGAAAACTCATTGGTCTTTCTTCTCTCATGGTTTGTGAATGCACAGTACAGTACAATAAATCTGGGAGAAAGCCTTTTAACAAGCTAACAAAATTGTTACTTTCCATTTATGGGCTTATAGGGAAGTTTCTTTCTCAGTGGTGCCTAGGCACAGAATAACAAGGGAACAGATAGCATATTCCACCTGAGATGGTCTCACAGCCATTTTTTTTCAGCTAAGATATTGTTTTCTAGTGCTGTGCTGTGCACATTCATCAGGCAGGATGGTGTCTGTGAATTTACACCAGCAAAGGTTTGGCTAAGCTGCTTTTCCACACTTAGACAAAATGACTTCAAAAAGCCCCTGAGAATTAGGACTTTCTCATTTCTGCGTTGCTTATGAAATCAAAATAATGCCTTCAATAAAATGAAAGCTTTTAAAAGAAACACAAGAAAATGCTCCATGCAGTAGCAAATAAAAGCAAACAAGCTACTTTTAATGTTGACATTGATTGATCAGAAAATGTTTCATTTCATATGAACTGTAATAGCTGACTATTAACTCTGGCAAACTTCTAAAAATGTCTGTTTTTCTTCCTGCTCATATTAGCACCCATTTCACTAGCAATACAGAACCCACTGTGTCTGCCTGGCCTGAATAATAAGCATCTGTCAGGATATCTGGATCTATAATTAAATCCTGAAACTGCTGTATAGTTCCTAAACAAATAGAAGCTGAAAATATGGCTGTTTCTATCCTGAGAATTATTTTTGGAATTTGATTGCCCGCAGTCCACAGGGGATTTAATCTTGCCCTATCGTGCGTCACAGAAGGCACTTAAGCTGCGTGACCATTAATTTAATCACCCTGAAGTTTACCACTGGGAAAAGGAGGGCAGGAGGGGAAGGAGACCTGAGAGGTGCATGGTAGCGACCCGTTGGTCATCCAGTCCACAGAAACCATCATCACAACAGGCATTAATTGACTCCCTTGTTGGCAGTCTCTACGGAAGATTGAATTCACTCCAAGCCTAAGCTGGTCTAATAAAACTATCACCTCTCTCCACAGACCTTGCCTCCTATACTGAAGCAGGCTTTCTCTGATGGGGGTGGTTCCTCTCACGTAGCTCCGAGGCCAGCTGATTTACAGAGAGGTTTAATGTGACTACACATGCAATGGAGGAATAAATGTCAAACTTGCTCACCTCTGTTGTCACAACAAAAAATTTCAGGGCATTCAGTTCATGTACCAAAACTTCATCGTGATTTTTTTCCTTCAAAATATATTTCAAATGAAAAAAGGAGTCATTAACAAAAAGATCTCTATTTAGGTACCTAGACACAAATTATATACTTCAATTATTACTAAAATGTAGTTATTTTTTAGTATCCCAAATGTCACTCCACCTTTTTCTTCTGAAACGTGTACTAGATTTACATCTTCTCACTCATTATTCTACCTAAAGAGCAAATTTTCAAAAGTGGGGATATAACACCTGTGATTTTCTACTGAGAGCTTTTCATGGAATTGTTCACTCTAAAAGGTAGAAATGTCCATCTGATCTGATGATAGAACCATACATTAGTTTCTTCTAATTACACTTGTGTTAAACTGCTACATTTCTATTTGGCTAAAATATATTTTAAAGAAAGGCAATCAGTCTTGAAATTGTCAAGAAATGGAGAACTGTTCTTTACCTCAGTAATTTATTTTGAGGGTTGACTCACTAAGCACTGTCCTAATGACATTTTTGTACCTTTATTTTTAATATAAATTTGTGTGGATTTAGTATCGAGACTTTTAAAGCATTTTTTTTCTATTAAAGTACTATTTTTCTATTATTAAGGTTGGTATTGTATTTTCTTGGAGGTATTCCAATACTTTAATTAAATAATGGCTCAGACTTCTCTTTTGATGAAGTAAATGGACTTGCCTCCTTAATTATCTCTTCTCCTTGCATTTATACCTCAATTAAGATTTGGGATTGTTCTGTAATCTCTCTTCAGTCTGTCAATCTCCCTTCTAAAGTGCAGACATCAGAATGAGATACAGTACTCCAATTTTGTTTTCACTGGTGATTGCCCACTTCTTTCAAAACCATTTGCTGTTCACATCAGCTTTCCTGGGTGTGTTTGGTTGTCAGTCCTTCTGGAAATTGTGCCACTTTTATATAAATGACTTGCTTTAGGCATACAAAGTTGAAAATACTGGTATTTGCTCCAAGAAACTAATCCAAACCCGAGCTTGATGTAGACAGAACCTAGCATGCCCAGGGACATCTATTGACTTAAATGAGGCTTTGTACAAGCCCAAATGCCTTCCCATGTGGAAATCCATGAATCAAATTTGAAAATATTTAGGATCAGTGATGGGAAAAAATGAGGGTAAGAAAAGAGAAATATGCTGAAAAAAATCATCCTCAGATAGGTAACATTGTTATTCTTCTAGTTTCAAAGTTACTTTTTATTTTATTTTATTTTATTTTTTTATTTTATTTCATTTTACTTGTGTCTGACTAGGAAACAGATGACTAATAACCTGTAATAAGAAACTATGCAATGGAACTGGAGGACAAATTATATAACAAAATTATAAGGTCTCGATACTTGTCCCGTTGATTTCATTTCTTTAGAAACATATATGTCAGCTAAAGTCAAGGATTTAACAGTAACACTGTATTTTCATTTGGAACTTATTCACTGAAAACTTTTTTTGAAAGTGGAAATCAATTTGAAGAGTACCTCATCTATTATGTTCATCTGCAATTCCTCTGGGAAAAGAGCTTAGAAAAATAATCAGAGATCGCATGGAAATGTAAACTAATTTGTTAATCATTTCAGAACATTTCTAAAATCTAAATATGAAAATTGAACAAAAGCTGTCTGATACTGATTTTAAGCTGCAGTTTCAGCAATCCACAGCCAAAGGCAAGTGAAAGATGGGAAGCAAAAGTTTCTCAACATGATGTTGTTTAACTATCTTTCGTTCTGCTTCAAAAGTCAAGAATGTTATATATACAGGAGAGAATGTGAAACAGCAAGGTAGGAAATTGCATTTATTTCACAACAAGATTTAAGTAGTTGCTAAGATTCATTAATGGCAAAAGAAGCAAGACTGGCTTTGATTGTTGGAGTAAAGCTTTTTTTCTGGAGTAACTTTTAAAAGCCAAGAGGAACAGCCTCTCTTTCTGTAAGTGCAGTTTATACCTGCCACAGACCCACAGGTTTTTCATGATGAAATTAAATAAATATCAAATTATCTAGCCAGTCTGTATTTTTCTTGCACCAATGTAGAGAGCCAGTGCTATGAATATCCCTCTGAAAGTGGGAACAAATTGCAGTCAAGTTAGGTTGGTAGTGGCATTTACAGTTAAGATTCGTTTGTTTGGCAAAATCCTCAGCTTTAGGAAAATATATTCAGTGAACCTATGGACTATGTGGAGACCACATTTGCTTTCCCTTTATTTAGGAGATCCCAGGAGATTTATCTAACTGCCAGAAAAATTTAAAATCTGCTTCCATCAGTCAAGAAGAGTCAGGATATGTGAAGAATATGGATAGAGGGTAAATATTTCTGCTGTAAGTGAATGAGTAACCTATGAGTAAAAGACATGGTTGAAGTTCAAGGAAGTCCTGATTTTCCAAGGCATTTTGGGACAACCCATCTGTGCGAGCTGAGTAAACCCAGCAGGGACTACTTTTGAAAATTTCACCTGTTCTGCTCTGGTTATTTGCTCTTCATTTATTGTAAAGGTTCTGAGGCAGGCTACTCAAACTTTGAGAAAACTGAAAGGGGGAAAATACCTAAAAATGACCCTGACAACCGAACAACTCTGTAGTTCTATGTGAAATCTGAACTGACGTAAAGATTCACTTGACTTAAAATGAATTATAATAGCTTAAAATAAGGCAATAATATTGTAAATCTTTGCTCGGGGGAATAAATTTTCTTTTTTTGGAATAACCATTTTACTATGAAAATGTTCTCTTCTCACTTCTGCTACTCACAGCTGACACCTCAAACAATAAAAATCCACTAATAGAGCCTATCTAATGAATAAGGTCTATTCCTGTTGGCAGGCACTGACCATTAGGGATGACGTATCTTATGATACTACTATGATTTTGACAGGACATCACAAAAGTGTGAGATCATTTCTACAACACATCAGAAGCTGTTGTGACCACAGAAGAGCATGAAATTAATCTAGAGCTGGAATTTAGATGGGAAATTAAGCTTTTCAATAACATCACTAGCAATTTCACATTAAGAGTCTGAGATCACTCTGTAGCATTGCACAATAACACATTATTCTGCAATGTGTTACAACGCATTACAGCAACATAATTTTCACTTCTTTTGGTTTATGTAAATAAGCAAAAACTATTTTAAAGTCCTCAGGAAGACAGGCTTTATAATAGCAGCTTGTACTGAAGCCTTAGCTTATTATGTTCATAAACATATTTATATGTTAGCAAAGAGTGGAAATTTGTCACCAAAACTGTCAGTTTTCTTCTGTGCCACTTCTGCAAACGTTTACTCATGAGTTTATTGTTAGGTATGAATGTGTTTGCTGAAGGTCAGGTGCTCGAGAACTTGGGCACGTAAGAAATGTTTTTCCGGAACAAAATAATGGCTCAGTGATTTCCATATCCTGATCTAGTGCTGGCCGGTGATGGATGCTTCACATCTACTTAATGGTGCAATAATATATCATGCAGATATGATTTGTCCTTATCCTACACAACCCTGGCTGAGGAATACTGAATCGTCAGAATTGCTAATACTAAAGCTGTTTCAGGCATTGCTGTTTAGAGGTAACTCCTTTTTTTGTGAATCATTCTGACTCTACAGTGTTAGTCCAGTTTTAGGAAGGAATAGCTCTGCTGATTTCAATACAGTTTCACCAAAGGGTTGGATGTCTAGGAAGCCAAACTTCACTTTGGGAACAGGTGATGATTCTGGTAATTCACGATTTCCAGTGTCGTTTCCAATCACAGATTTCTGGTGGTGTCAGTGGAAATATATGCTCGTCCTTCTAAAAGCAGGAATAAAAGTATAAAACTGGCTCGATGCTTTTCCGTTCTATCCTTATAAAGTCTTATGTTTGTCAGAGAGTTAAAGTTGAAAAATCAGGAGTTATATAGTGATGTATATATATTAAAAATCAATTCTAAACACAAACTCGACTGTAGACACCTGATACTCTCAACTGTGTTAAAGTTGTTAGTGTTGTTAGTGTTGATAGACAATGTAGCAAATGTGGAAACCTGGAAAAGACAAACAGCAGGAACTAGATGAAAACTTCACTAGACTTCAAGAAGAAAAGGAGAATGTTTTTCAGCTGTTAAGTTCCTAATAAACACTGAAAGCAGATAAATAGTTTCCACATTTTAGTAGAATGAAATCCAAATTCTTATTCTAATTATTGCGAACATCAACAAATCAGCTTGCTGTTAAGCAATGTTCCTAGAGAATGATGTCCTCTGTCAACAGCTGTACTCTGCACCTAAAGGTAAAGCAGAGGTAAAATCTCAGGTATTTTTAAAATTGTTTCATTACCAGACAAGGTGTAGGAGGCCAAGGTAAAGATTCAGTAAAACAAAGTCAAAGGAAAATGGAATGGAAGGGGACTGTTAGTCCACTTCTCTAAGTGTACTTAATTTCTTTCTGGCAGATATTCATCTGGCCTATTGCTGGAAACCTGTAAAGATGAAGCCTTCCAGACAATTTATTCTGTGCTTTGCTGTCCTTTTCTTTCTTTATGCAGTCTGCCCTGAAATCTAACTTTGATCTTGCTGCATTATACTTCTTTTTCTATCTTGGAAAGGAGAAAATACTATTTCATTTTCTCTTTGATTTCTACTACATACTTTGAGACCATTGATTGTTCTACCTTTTCTGTCAAAGCCGGACAGGTTTTATCCAGTTGAGCTCTCTTTTGAGTTGTGGTGTCTGATTACTCTCGTTGCTCTCTTCTGAACTTCACTGAAGAGATTAATATTTTTTTCTTAGGTGACATCTCAAAACTTGGCAGAATGCTACAGCCAAGGCTCTTCCAGTTCTGAACAGAGAGAAGGATTATTTCACATATCCTTTGGGCTATCTTCACAAGATGATGCTGTCATTTCTTGAAATTGTTAACACATTCAACAGTTTATATAATCCCTAGACCTTCCTTTTAGGAGCTACTGCCCAACAAGTTGTCCTTCAGTCTGCATTTCTGCAATTCAGCTCCTGAGAGTATTCATTGCACATGGTCTTAAAGGTTTTTTTCTTTGTGTTAAACTTTTTTTCAGTATGTCAGAACCATTTTGATTGCCAATGTCTCTTCCGTGTGATACAGAAGGCAATTAGGCTGATTTGACATGATTTGTTCTTGACAACCATGACATAACCATGTGTTGTGGTTTAATCTGGCAGGCAGCCAAATACCATGCAGCCGCTCACTCACTCCCCCCACCCCGCAGTGGGTCAGGGAGAGAATCAGAAGGGTAAGAGTGAGAAAAACTCGTGGGTTGAGATAAAGACAGTTTAATAGAACAGAAAGAGGGAAAGTAATAACGATAATGATAAAATATACAAAATGAGTGATGCACAATGCAATTGCTCACCACCCGCGCTGACCGATAACCAAGTAGCGATCGGTACTTCCTGGATCATGCCTACCATTCATATACTGAGCATGACGTCACATGGTATGGAATACCCCATTAGCCAGCTGGGCTGGCTGTCCTGATTATGTTCCCTCCCGTCTTGTGTACCTAGCTCAGTCAGTAGGCGCTGTCCTTGGACTAGGAGGGCACTTAGCAACAACTGGAAACATCAGTGTGTTATCAACATTCTCCTCATACTAAATCCAAAACACAGCACTAGGAAGAAATTTAACCCTATCCCAGCCGAAACCAGGACACCGCGACATATCCTTGTTGTCTCTCAGATTTTTAAAATGTGGGGTTTTTTCCTACAATCTATGATACTACTTTCTAATTTCATTGTGTTAACCACTTGTTCATAAATATCTTCTTAGTGAAAACTAATGCCGAAAACCAAAATACATTTCAACGTTCTGAGCCTTATTTCTTAGTAACTTTCCCTTTTTAAATATGATAATACTTCTTTTTTTTTTGGTTCTAGGTACTTAGAGAGTGCTTTCTTGTTGTCATTTACATGTCCTGGTAGCTCTGGACATCTTGCTTAATGGCATTTTGTAACTTGACCTTTTTGACTTGGTCTTTTCATGTCTGTATGTTTTTGTGCTATTTTATACCTGTTTGAATAACAACAATTTGTTTTCATTTGTTATGTGCTTCCTTCTTGTGTATGAAGTCAATGAAGAGTTCACAATTTTGTTCTTACTACGCTTACCCTTCCTCTTCTTTGGGGTAACTTTAATTTATTTCCTTAGCCTCATTTCTTAAAGAGTAGCCATTTCTCCTGAATTATCATTCCCATGCCTCCCATGAAGTTTACACAACAATTTTTGATTTCATTTTGATCTGACATCTTGAAGCTTTATGTTTTTTATTTTCCTGTTTACCTTCCCTCTTTTCCTAAGAATTGTGAACTCTGTCACTTCATGGTCACCTTTACAGAACTTGCAATCCATCTTCAGATGCCAACTCATATTTAGGATAAAAACCTCACCTTCTGGATATCAGATGTAGTGATGAAGTAGAACCTTCTCTGTAACTCTTTTCCCTACCTTTTATTTCAGAACTCTGTCACCAAACTCTTCCAGAAACTTTATGGACAATCTTTGATCTGCACCTGCTGTGTTTGAGATATCTAAAAAGTTAAAATATCCTATTGTGTCATGAGCAATACATCAGTTACTCCTGGTTTCTCTGTTTTAGATTCCTACTAGTGTATCTTTTCTATTTCCTTTTCATTATTCTAATATTTGGGTCCAATTCCCTCTCCATTTCAGCTAATTTTTTTTTGAATCTTTGATGTGAAAGGGAAATCTTTTTTTTTTTTCTTCCCCTCATGTCTGTCCTTCTTAAAGAAACTTTACCTTTCAGTCTTACATGCTATTGCACCAATATTTTGGAATGACAGTTAAATCATAACCTTTTTGGAGAATAAACTCTTCCTTTATATTCCTAATAATTCTTGCATCTGAGAAATTCAGCAGTTGATGATTTTTCCTCCTTCTTGTCTGTCCTATGCTCTAACTCATAAATAAATTATTGAAAAAAAAATTAAAATGGCAATGTTATTGTAGTGTGAGTTTAACTCAGCTGCCGTATTTAACAAAGGATTCCAAGAAAAGAATATAGAAGCATGTATGTGATAGTATATACCAAGAGAATCTGACATACCCAGGACATGTCAGCCCTATTGTGTATGTCTTGTGTCCATTTCCTTAGGATTTAAAGATGCCAACAACCTGTTCTGAATGCCCAGCTAAATGATTACTCTTTCTTTTTGCCAGGAAAGAAGGCTGAAGTGTGTGGAAACCTTGGTGTATGGTAGCCCTGGAACTCTGCAAGTCTGCTGTAATAACTGAGTAAGACTTCAGAGGACAAGACTATAAACTCCAGAAGAAAGGCAGTAGATACTTTCTAATAAATCTAGGCACTGCAATTTTTTTTTTTTTCCATT
This sequence comes from Calonectris borealis, assembly GCF_964195595.1. NCBI lineage: Eukaryota > Metazoa > Chordata > Aves > Procellariiformes > Procellariidae > Calonectris > Calonectris borealis. The sequence goes on along the minus strand of NC_134315.1, from coordinate 33,738,689 downwards.
CTAGAAAAAGACAGCATAACATTATTTTGTCTCTTCCTAGTATTTGACACCTGCACACTTCATATTTCTGGAAAGAAATACATTTATTTATTTAAATCAAATTCCTTTTCCATTTCTCATACTCTGTGCTGAACTACTTAGGCATATTTCTATGCAGGATGCATTCTAAGGTTTTGCTTTGAGCATTGTTTTCTGATAGTGCTGTTCCTCACTCTCTTTCACACAGTATTACTCCACTTTCATAACCACTCATCTTTAGTTCCTTTCCTCTTTATTCCACCAAAACAAAGCCCTGATGTAGGTTTAGGATAGTGAGTGAGGTTCTGAAATGAAGTCCTCTGTTTTTGATTAAGATTTATAAACAAAACTAGATTTTATATTCTATGACTTCTGTGTAATTGTGTCTCTATCTGTGTTGAAAGTTTTAGTTATCAACTTGAAAGATTAACCTTCTTCTGAACAATGCAAATGAAAAAAGAAAATAAGCTTATACTTTAATTATATAAATTAAAATATTATCATGTCTTTCTTTTAAAATATATGCAGGGCCTATTGTTGAATTCTCCTAAAGTCCTCTTAGTGGAGAGAGAAGAGATAAATGTGTAGAAGGAGACCCACAGATAACAGGAGTTCAAGGACCCAGAGGTAAATTGTCTGTCAGATAATGAATAGTACAGGTGATGGAGTGTATTTATTAGTTGTTCAAGTCAACTGTAGAATATTTTGCAAGGCCAGGCAAAATTTCCTTGATGAAGTAAAAACTCTTCTATATAAACATTGATTTACTTTGGTACCAGCATTCGATCTAGATCCTTTTCAGAACACTCTGCCCAGGTGTTTTATAATAAATGATACAACTACTCTGCTGTGTATTGACTTCTGGTTTCTAGGGTGTATCCAACACTGCATTGCATTCAAAAATTCACCAAACAAACAAACAAATAACCAATATTCTAGATCCAATATTTTGTATGTATATCAATTTTACAGATCTGTGAAATGAATTTCAGACAGAGTTTTCATTAGAGTTTATTTCTCTTTCTCTTGCAGTTTAGCATATTGGAATACATCTGTTTCAATTAAATGCATGCTCCCATGTATTTTGCTCAGTGTTTTAGGAGAGTATGGGTACAGCTGAAATAAAAAAGTGATTTTTATTTTAAAAAAAATCATGACTACATTTTCGTGGTATTTTAACTCAAAGCTCGGGAACTAAAAATCCTGTTTCGCAGAGCCGTGTTTTACTGTTAAATGATTGTGGTACTAATAGCAGAGATCAGAGCCTCACAGAGATGATTTTCATGTGAGGCTCCCAGGGAAGTTGATGGGAAACTGCCCAGATCAAGGGCAGTCTGTGGTTCTAAATACATTTACATGATACACAGTGTGACAACTCCAGTAGATTTATACTTGTATTTAGCCCACAGTTTAGCTTGCCAAAGGCGCTGATGGACGTGAAAAGAAGTTATATCAGGTGTTTGTGAAAAATAGACTCCTCTAAGGAAGAAAAAGAGGTAATATATTTTGAAATATGGAACGGAATCAGGGTTGCATTCATTAACAATGTAAAACCAGCTCATATCTGTGTATAATTAATTAGGATGTCCTTCACTCAAACCAGTTGTTATAAAAATGTTGGCCTAGGTCAGTACTAAGTTAAAGTGTATTAACTTCATACATCGATTTTAATGGAGCTATGGTGATGTAGAGCAGACAGGAAATTGGCTTGCCACTGTGACATTAAGAGTCAGAGCCTACAGTCAAATCACCATTTAATCAGCTAAACTATAACTCCAGTGCAACTTAAGCAACTCAGCTCTTCAGACTGATCCACAAAATCTCTGTCTGACTGCTTAGATCCCTGATGTGCCAATAGACTTACTTTTGGTAAGCAGCATTAGTTAACTCCCTAAAATGTAGATGTATGTAGACATTATTGTTTAAGCCAGACATAGTAATTTACTCATTCATCTTACACCTAAAGCCATGAAATCAAGTTGCAAATGTAACTAGACACATTTTCATTTGAAGAAGAAGTAGGGTTTTTATGGAGCACAAAATTAAGAAAACTAAAGATTCCCTTCCATAAAGGTCCTTTAATCCAACTCGCGAATGGAACAGATGCCCATTTACGCCAGCAGGGAATTTGGCTCATACTGGAGAAACTTACAGTGACCCATTTCTTCGGTTCTAATAGGTTTCATTTATACCTTAAGGGTATGCTGGACTTCATTGTTCCCCTTGAAATCCCAGCCAACAGATATTAAAGGAAGTTCAAGAAATAATGCCCATAGCAAGCAATTGAAAGAAACACAGACAATGCTCAACCAAGGTACTTGTCCTTTCTATTTCTAAGGAAGGACAAGTTGTTAACAGTCTGAGAAAATTCTCTGATAAAGTCAATCCTGAATAATAACTTCAGAAGCTTACCTTTACCACACCCACAATTTATACAACCATGTTGCTGAGAAGGGGAAATGTTTTCCCTTGCTTTAGTCAATTATAAAATGATGCAAACAGAAATATCAAAGAGGTAATTTTTAATCCGTTGGCTTTGCTTTGTTCTGGCCATCTAAATTGATATGAAAATCAGGTTAATTGCCTTCTGTCCTGGACAGCCTGCCATCAGTCTCTTTCTGACCTGCATGTAGGTGTCGCAAGAGGGATGTGGCTACAAACAGCAGCAGCTGCCACTGTGGGGTGTTTTGGCAGACTCTGATCTTTGGGCATAAGTCAAGAGGTACTTAGAACGCTTCTATGCATGCCAAGCTCACATTTTATCCTAGATAAAATCCTAGATAAAATGTGAGCTTGGCATGCATGGAAGTGGATATGTAACCACTTTTTAATCCACAGCAGCAGTGATGGGAAGTTTCTGGCATCCATGTTTTATCCTCTGTAGGGGTACTTCTGATTATCTTTCATCTCTCTGTAAAGTGCTGTTGTGGCAGCTGACTCACAATGTTTTGGCATTGTTCCTACCAATTCTTCAGGTGTTTTCCCTAGAGTATTGAAGCCGCATTTCCTCCCCTTTCTACATTTGGCTTTGCCTATCAGTCTTCTAAGTCTGTATTGGTCCTGTTTTCTCTATTGCCAATGTTCTCTTGATCTGTGATTTGATGACTTTTAACTCTTCCTCTTTGATCAACTTCTTAAGTATAAAGTGTATACATCCCCTATTTAATTTAACTTTTGCCTCCTTATGATGTTTTAGTACGTAGATTATAACACCATGGCATCAGAGACATTCTGAGGGAAGGCAGGATTAAGGAAGTCCATACAATACAATAGCATTACATTACAGTACAATACAAGCAACTCAGAGTACCAAGAAATCCATGCTACAGCACAATATTTGCATCTCTGAATTTGACACTGCATATTCTTTAATGTTGCTGAGAATGTCTACTTATTGGAGCTCAATGTCAGCTAAAAAGCCAAATTATAAAATGTCCAATTTTCATTCATGTCTGCACTACTGAAATGAACTTTCAAAAAAAAAGGGCTTTCAAAGGACCGCGAAGCCATGCTTTAAAAAGCAACTGCAAGTAATTTTGGGGCAAAGGTACATACATGGGATGAAGAAAGCATAGAGAAATTTTTGCTACTAATGCTGAATGAAAGAACAAAATAGATGCAGCAGGACTGCCAATACAGCTTGTTATATATGTTCTCTATAATAAAATTTGAGAAAGACATTTCACATTCTACTCCATGGCTTCAAATGACTTAATTGTACCATTAACTCTATAACCTTGCACTAAAAGTAACTGATGGTTCATGAAAATCCTTTAAAAGAAATAATCCTAGAATCTTTTCATATGAGATGGTTTTCAAAGCTTTCCTCCAGCTATTAATTGTTATTTAGTTCAACAATATATATGACATGTCACTACATTTAATTATATTAATTATATATAATGATTCTGACAAAAGACATACTACTTCCATTATCCAGCAAAGAAATCACTTCATCTAAGAAATGAAAAACTGCAAGGTGAAAGAAAAGGACATAAAAGAAAAATAGGGAAAAGACAAAGAAAGTTAGAAAGAATGTGATAAGGAAGAGGGAGAAAAAAAGAAAGGAAACAGAGAAGGACAGAGAATCAGATCTTGTTTTTCTTTACTTTTATAGTTGTCCTCTTTGTTTAATCATATTTTATTTTTAGATAACGACAATTCATAGAATCATCATAGAATCATAGAATCATAGACTCATATAATCATTTAGGTTGGAAAAGACTAAGATGATCAAGTCCAACCGTAAAACTAACACTGCCGAGTCCACCACTAAACCATGTTCCTGAGTGCCAATTGTTTGCATATCATGTACCATTGCTAGAAGACATTCTGCTTCTTATGGACAACATTGATAATGCCTCTTCATAGATGTACCTCACGGCTGAGTCAGCTGGGAAGACTATTGGGTATTCAACTTTTCTGAATACAAGACATCCAGTTAACATCAAAGTAAGGCAAAAGACTGAATAATGTTATTATGACACACACCAAAATTTTATATTCTCAGCCATTTTTATTGCAGTTCCAGAGGAAATAGGGTCAATGTCACTACACATTTGTGGGCAGTAGAGAGAGAAATTTTGCCACAGAACTATTTAAATGAACTTTTAGCACCAATATTCACCAATAGGTGCCTCATTACCTAACACATTGTATATAATGGAAGTGGCTTATTTGTTTGTGACTCAAGAAAATTAGTCATACGGGAAACTAGTTATTGTTTTTTCACTAATGATGCAACAAAGATTTGAAATTGTTCTGACATGTATACTTTGGGTCTTCAGACTATCAAATATGCAGCTGAATGGGATTGCTGCCTTTCCCTACAGCTCTTTTTTTTTGCTGAGACCACTATCAAAATTAGCTGTTGCTTTTTTAGATGGAAGTAAATGTGTAAACCTTTCCTTCGTTTTTATTTATAGCTTTTTCATTTTCAATATAATGATACAGTTTAATGATACAACTGTTGGTAACAGCTTTGTACCATGACATTTACAGTCTATGTTTGTCTGAAATACATTTTTGATGGTGCAGATGAGATACATAACAAATTGGTATGTGTTTCTTGGAAATGTAATCTCCTAAGGAGGAAACAGTGAAATTTGAAATTAACATTTGAAATTCAGGAAAAAGGTAAGGGTTATGTTCTTGTGACATAGCTATCCACACTGGGGTGTCCAAGAAGTACCTCTTCAATGTATGCTCCATGAAGTAGTGAGTTCAGACAATGTGGTCATCTCCAAGGAATGACCCAGCTTCTTTGAAACTTGGCAGACCGTCCTCTCTGTCATGTTGATCTAGGCCTAGGACAGTATGGAATCTTATAATAATAATAATATAATAATCTCCTTCCCTCCTTTTGGAATTTGATAAAGGGAGCCTGAAAACCTGCCACAGCACCAGAGATAAGCTCAGACCTTGCTAGGAGTAGCAGGGGTGGGTGCCTACTGTACAGGGCCGCCAGATGCCTAAACAATTGGCAGAGAGAGAGGTAAGGTCATCACTAAAGCTTTTTGCATTGTTCTTCAGAAGTGGCTGCTTCTCATGACTGCTTGTATATGGAGCCAAGTTTTGGCAGTCTTATGCAGTAAATAACATGCACCATGCATTGCTGCCTTAAGTCTGGGCAATAGACATTTTGAAATACAGATCAGAAAGAAAAAAAGATAATTGAAGAAGAGAACTTCTAGTTCTGTGTCAACAGCTTGTTTTGCTGCTACACAGTCTAGTCACAGTGGATGAAAGAAAATTGTGTAATCACATTTAACGGGAGTATTTGCTGGTAACTAACGGGAAATGCTGAGAAGTGTAAGGAAGTGTATTTGACATGATATTGTTGCAAGTTGTCCGTGGCTAATGCCCAACTGGGGTCTTGGAGTATTTTCTAGCAATGGGTAGGTAACAGTCGCTAAACCCATGCAGCCTGGGAGACCACATCCCCTGAACTCCCGGGATGCTCAGACTGCCTTCAGCTGCAAGCACCCAGAGGGAGATAATCCATGACGCTCAAAAGCCACATTGTCACAGTGGGTCTCCCTAAGACTGTGTGATACAGAAACTAGTTTCACAGGGTAAACCCTCCTTAATATCACTGTCGCAGTAAAAGTTTTCATGGGGAACAGACATGAGTTACCTTTCTTCCTTGACTCTACTGGCATTCTTCTGCAGCCAAGTACCATGATTTATACTTTTTTTTTGTGGTTTTCTCGGTGTTTACAACTGACCCATTTTCTTAGAGCTAAAATTGAAGGGAGACCATCAGAGTCTTACAGCAGTTTGCAGATAACAATAGCAACAATATTTAAAATTTCAGATGTGTTTTTTTCCTGACTGTTACCTGCATTTTAACTTGGCAGAGGTTCTTGGGTAAAAAACTGCTGCTGGCTTAATATGGACAATATATGTGATCCTTCTTCCATAGCCCCTGGCAGTGTCTTCCAGCCTTCACTTTCAGTGACTCTATTAATCCAATCTGCATCCTCTCTGGAGCAAAAATTGTCAAGAACTATAACAAACTGTGATGTGGTATTAGACATATAGCTGTCTACCAGGACATCTCCTTGGAATACTGAAGCTCAGTGTTGAAGTAGATGGCAGTAGATCTAAAAGGTTTTGAACAGCACAATGCTTTCACTCTGAGCTTTGTGAACAAGAGTGTGAAAGCCAACTTTGAGCATTGACAGAAAGGTCTAACAGACATAGTAATAAGAGAAAACATTAAAATTGATGAAGATAGAAAAAGAAAATCACAGTGTTTCTCTTCTCATTGGATGCTGTGGTAGCTGCTGCAGAAGAGTAGATAAGAAGGAAGCCTGAAGATATTGTTTCATATTGAAATAATCAATCTATTTCTGTGGGATTTTCATATTACCAAAAATGAAAACATGCAGTGTATTTTCCACCTGTGTCTGAGAATTTGAAATATGCCTTTGGCAGTTCTTCTGTGGGAATTAATACTGGGTTTTCTTATTTTTTGTTTTCTGACAGTTTTTTTTAAATCAGCTTAACTTTATTTTGGAAAGGAGCTCTAATCCATTTTCCGCTCTTTCATTGCTAAATAGAGGTGGTGAAATATTAATAACAATTGGTGAGATAGGTCCCAGAATAATAATAGATTTGTCATTAAACACTATTTCACTTAATGCTATTCTGCCCCTTCATGTTATTAGTCATTTGTGAAACTTAGTGATATTAGTAGTTAAAAAATTCTGAAGGAAAATTACTCAAATAGAACTGAATTTGTTTGGAGATGCTTTAAGTTCAAATATTGAGATCTGTCTCCTATTCCTGTTTCAACAACTGGGAGTCAAGAGCTGGAATACTTTTAGTATCTGCGCTCTCTCAGTATAATGTTTGCACGAAATGTAAGCTTATGAAGGTATAAGACACCTGTGTCACCCCTCCCTCTACATATTTCTGAAAGAATTGTCTCTCAAACAGAAAGACACTTTCAAACATTGTTGTGTTTATCCATACTGATACCTTTGGAAAGAAAATACCTAATATCTAAGACTAATAATAAAGCTCTGCAACTAGCCCCTGACAACTGATAACTGTACAGAGGATAATTTCTTTACACTGTCTACAGGAACTTTTAACCCAGTATCTCCTAAAAAAGTTTCTCTTGATTTCAAGGGCCAATGTTTCCCTTGTGCAGATTTGCTAGCTGTATTTTCTTTTCTTCTTTAGGCCATGTGGCAGGGAGCCGTCTGCACTGAACCCTTGCCCGTGTACCCGGCCAGTCCTGCTAGATGGCTGGCAGGGCCAGGGCTGGAAGAAAGGTAATTCTGAATTCCTCTGGTCCTGCACCTGTAAGGCAGCTTTTTTGTCCATGGCATAAATTAGAACCATATCCAGGATACCTTCTCTCACAGCTGCCTGGAAAGTATGATGAACTGTGGTGGCAGCCAGGGACAACCAGAGCCCAGCACAATTTTGTTTCCATATTCTCTTCTCCCAAATACCACTTTTTTGGCAGGATCCATGTCAGATAGTTTTAGAGGGTATATCAGCTCTACTGTGATCACACACCCCGTGGATAGAAACCTGTTTGTGCTGCAAAGTGCTATGGTTATGGCCTAGTTCCACCTTTCTTTCAATTTCCTAAAAGCACCTCTCATTCCCCTTACCCCAACTTGTAGATATTAAGCCTTTTGTGTTTCATCATTCCATGGTGGAATTTCTCACTCCAGTAAACATATTTGCGCTAGTTTTCCCCTCACTAGTGCAGACAGCAGTGCTACAATGTTTGGCCCGTACTGACACCCAGTGTCTCTGGCAGGCTTTTATAACATATGCTTAAGTCGTATCACCAAGTTTTGCTGTTGTGGTTACTCTGAGCTTGCTAAATCACACTTAGTTCAGCTTTGTCTATCATGCTGCAAAATGTTTCAGTAAATACACCAACAGTCAGGCCTTGGGCTACTGTATCTTGTATATCACCCACCCTTATCCAATATGGCCAACTGCATTTTTATGCAATAGTTTTTGGTGAATCATGGAAAATCTGTAACCAAAAGCATCACATAACAAGTCAATAATCATGTTTTTGCACTTTTTTTCTGAGCTCATATTGTTTTTTTACAACTCTCAAGTGCCTGTGAAGAGGTGGATTTTCCTTAGCCATCCTGCCCATTTCTTTCTTGGTGATCTGTTGCAAATTAAATTAATATATTCATGCCACAGATCATCTTTCAGTGGTCACATGACATAGACCAGCAACAGAGTCTACTGAAAAAAAGTTTTTTTAAATATGTAACATCTTAGATTTTTGAGTCTACAAAACAGCACTGGTGAAATTATCCACCCTTTGATTGGAGTCAAGAGGGGAAATCTTAAATTCAGCGGGAGAAAGACACTCCCTTTTTATCCTATACCTCGGTTAAGTTGCTCAGCAGTGAAACACATTTATTTTCCTTCCCAGACAGTAGGTACATAAATACACAGGCCTTCTACCCACCCAAACAATACCTCAACCACCAAGCTTTTCTGAGTCTGTCTGGTTGAGTGGCAGATGGTAATCCATGCGTTTAATCTTCCAGATGAACACTTGATCCAGTAGGACAAAGAAACTACTTTTCAATTTTAATGGCTATGTAAATATTTTACATAAAATAGATCTATGATGTCAATAGGATGGAGAAGGAGGGGGGGGAGGAGTTGAAGGAAATCCCACCTTTGAATTACTAAACTACCATTTTTTTTGGGAAATGAAAAATATACATTCACGTCTTCTAAAACAAATTACTGGGTTACTGCACAAAGGAGAAATACCTTCATCTCCTTCTTCCCTTTCAAGGTTGATATAGATAATTAATTTTCTTGCTTTTTCTCCGAGTATCCAAGAGAAATGTGCCATATGTCAAATGGGACATTTCAGTGGTACAAATCAGGTTGGTTTTCTTTTTAGCGAGAAATATTTTTTTTAAGTTCTCCCTTGCCTTGCCTTATCTTGCCACTAAAAACAGGGTAACAGAATGGGGATCTTCTATTAGCTAAAGCCATCTAGATCTGAGGAAAAAAAGTCTCATTTTGTTTTAAACCTTCAAATTTTTACAGACACCCAAACTAAATATAATAAATTAAGGAGTAATAATTTTCTTAACAATTTTTTTTTAGCCTCTCATTATACCATTGATATAAGTCCAAACTTCCTACAGGCTTTTCTGGAAGTTTAGTACTCAATCTGATTAAATAACTGGATATGTTTATTTCCTCTTGATCTATTTATATATTTAAGTAGCAAAATATTAATAAACAAATAAATGAATATGGTGAATTCAAATACACTATACTAATATATTGTGCTGGCTTTAGCTGGGATAGAGTTAATTTTCTTCATAGTAGCTGGTATGGGGCTATGTTTTGGACTGGTGCTGGAAACAGTGTTGATAACACAGGGATGTTTTAGTTACTGCTGAGCAGTGCTTGCACAGAGTCAAGGCCTTTTCGGCTCCTCACACCATCCCACCAGCGAGTAGGCTGGGGGTGCACAAGAAATTGGGAGGGGACACAGCCGGGACAGCTGACCCCAACTGACCAAAGGGATCTGCCATACCATATGACGTCATGCTCGGCATATAAAGCTGTGGGAAGAAGAAGGAACAGGGGACATTCGGAGTGACGGCGTTTGTCTTCCCAAGTCACCATCACACGTGATGGAGCCCTGCTTTCCTGGAGGTGGCTGAACACCTGCCTGCCGATGGGAAGTAGTGAATGAATTCCTTGTTTTTCTTTGTTTGTGTGTGCGGCTTTTGCTTTACGTGTTAAACTGTCTTTGTCTCAACCCATGAGTTTTCTCACTTTTACTCTTCTGATTCTCTCCCCCATCCCACCAGGGGGGAGTGAACGAGTGGCTGTGTGGTGCTTAGTTGCCGGCTGGGGTTAAACCATGACATATATAAATATATAATTTAATTTGCAGAGTGAAATTCATAACGAAAAATGCAAATAACAACACTGTTTACAAGTCTGTATTAACTTTTTTTTTATTACCTTAAAATATGGTAATTGCGTCACTGTCTTTCAGAATATGTTTTTGGAAAAATGGGCTAATTAATATGCTCCAATTTAATGTTTGACTTTTGTCAATTCCCTAGAACTTGCAATTAGAAAGTTTCAAAATGGCTAATTACAGTGTGTGCCTTGATCTGTGGTTTGTCATGCATGTACAGATTTTTAACTTGTAATATGACGACGTCTTCAGCAACGTCTCCCTTTCTGAAACTTTATGAAAGTTTTTACTGAGATCTTTTCCTTTCTCTTATACTATGACATTAATCTATGGAATTATGTCACTATAACAGCACAGATAATGTGCTTTAATGCTATACTTAATGAAGGAACGAACCAGTAGAGATTAAAGCATTAGAAAATGTAGCTGTTGACTGTCAGTATGATTAAAGATAATCTTTTTTTTTTTCTTTTTTTTTCTCAGAGTTAACAGAATGGTCTATGCCATGACAAAAAATAAGAGGTAATCAACCCCCAATTTTTTACTTTTTATTTCAATTTTAATATGGTATGAGGAGAGTCTCCCAGTGGAAAGGGAACGGTGGAAAAGGAGTTTCATTTGGAGAATAAATACCTTTTTCTTTAACACTGAGACATGATTTAAATCTGTCTTTAGTCCACCTGGTCCCAAACACAGGCAATCCTGAAAAGATTACAGATTTAGCTAGAATGAAGTCTAAGCAGAAGGGGAAAGTGGTGCTTTCTTCCACTGTAGCAGTAAAAATAATCTGTGATAAAGTCAGTGAATGCTTAGTATACCTTATGGTTTATAGGACAATTAGTGCTCGCTTAGTATTGGAAAAGCTTATCAATATTCAGGTTGGTATAGTACTGGATTGCTCAATCTACCACTTTTATCGGTGATCTTTCATATAGACAATGCTAAATATATTTTTATCCCATCTTTACTGTTTGTCTAGAAAAAGTAAATTTCCTTTGGAATATTTTTGATCCATGTGCAGAGCTGATCGTATTTACGATGTCTGGCAGCATTCTGGAGGGTTTGCTGTGATGAAAAAAGTCAATTTTCTGGGAGTTTTGTTTCTTACAGTTTTAAAAGCCTTTATTACACAGCAGATTAGCAGCCAAGATGCAGAACTAGTACATTTACATTAGCTATTTAGGGTGCTAGAGGGGTTCTTCTAGTTGTAGAATTGCCTTGCATTTATCCATGCAATATTGTGAATATTGTGCAATATTCACCTGAGCACATCACTGGTGACATCGAAGTGATTTCCCTCCTGGTGGAACCAAGGCTGAAGCCACGTAACAGGGCTTCAGCTAGAGGTGCCCACTTGAAATGAGGATGCAAGATCCTTCAGAACCTCTCTACACATGCACGGTGCTTATGGTTGGCAAGTGGCAATATATATGTGTCACAGCTGGTTAAGACATGAGGTCGGCTTGTGGTCCTGGAACCATAACAGCAGCAAATTAAACCACGGTCTCTCACTCTTTGATCTGCACCAGGTTGGTAAGGCAAAGGCATCCATAAACTGCTGTACTACAGCTAGCACAGATTTTGATGTTCAAGCTCAAAACAACCCATGAAATCTCTAGAAAAATTCTTCCCAAAAACGTGATGCAAACAAAAATACTGACCTACTCTTTTAGAATACCTGGATAATTCTCCATACCTTGAACACTACAAAGGAAAACCACAGCCAGTACAAAGAGTGAGATGTTTTTGCCAGCCAAGCTTCTTCATAAAATGAAGATGTACAGTACAATATAAATTAACTAGCATAGGCATCAAAACTTTTTAGATATCATGTCATTTGATGCCAGACATGGGAACTATGCAGAAGAAGCCGTTAAGATTTGCTTTTTTTCTAACTAATGATGTACTGTACAAAAATCCATGAGTCTTCTGATGTCAGTGATGTTGTAGTGACAGGAAATATATAGAAAAAGGGAAAGAACACAATCCTGTGACTGAACTTCAGGAGCTGAAAGGCTGCACATATTTAGGCTTAAATAAAGCAGATGTACTGAGTTGCCATGAATGTGTTTCACTGAACAACTTTGTCAAGGGATATGACAAAAAACTTACGCAGTGATGTTTGCTGTATGCCTGCCTATTATCAGCCTCTCATTTTTATGAGCTGAACTGATTTACAGAGTTCAAGCTTCCATCACTTATGAATAGAATGGGTATGAGATGAACCATGCTGACAGTGCTTCTCCTTAATAGATGATAAAAAGGGTGAATAGAGTACAATGTTGCCTAGTAAAATAACAACTCTTTCAGATGCGGTTAATTAGCTATCTTCACGATACTGATAAATGGTCTTCAAGAAGGCTTTCTTAGGTTTCAAGGAAATATATGGAAATAAATATCTTTTTTGTCATTTTTGTATATAGAAAGCAATCAAAGGGGTTAAAGACTTGAAAATAGGTCTTTAATATTCCTCGTTCTTCTTTGGAAATATTCAGCCTAACTTTAATAAATAACAAATGCATACCTTGTAATTAAACCCTAGTATGAGGTCACGTCATACCATAAGAGAGGTAATTTCAAGACCAAGCAAGCCTTATTACAAGGTGATAGGAAGCCAAAACTTCCAAGCATTGGTATTTCTCTATAAATGTGAAAAGCGTTTCTTGTTATCTTTCCTAATCTCCCACTTGCAGGTGGAACTGAAGAGGAAACTTAAACAGAATGAAGTGGAAGAACAGTATCTTCAGAAAAAATTATTGGTCAGCTTTCAAAAAAGATACAGGGAAAGGTGGGACTGAAAAGGGAAGATTATGTTAGCTGCTATCTGATCATTAATAGCACTTGTGGATCTAATCAGACCTCTAAATTATGTATGCAGAGGAGCAGAAATAACCCTACTCCATCTTCTTGTTTCCTCTGACCCAGGGGTTTCATTATTGTTCTATCTGAACTGAGTGTTATGCACCTATCTCTGCTACCCATGTTAAGGTCTTTGAATAGGAATGCTTGTCACAACAAAGGGAATGAGCTGACTGTCAACAGGACATGAGAAATGTATGGCCTCTAGGTTTCTTATAAAAAACTTTTCACTAGTTCTGGGTTGTACAAGCAGGATAGGGCAAGAAGTATTTTGATGGGGCACACAGAGGGCAGAAAAGGAGTTATTTTTTAACCTTAACATCTGAGAAAAGATTGAAAGGAAGGAACAAAGCCGACTAACATCCATGAGGAACAAACAAAATCTTTTAGGGCACTATCATCTGAAGTCACTGATACATATGTGGGAATGAACACCTGAACATCATCCATTGCAGACAGAAATTCATAAACAGTGAAGCAAGTGTAGTCTTGGTATTTTATACAAATTACTATAATCAAATTAACTAGCAAAATCAAATCTCTGGTAGAAAGATTATCTGCAAGTCTATGGCTCCATACTAGATTATGCTATACACTTGTGTAAGAAGCTTTTCCTCTAAAAATTGCTAAACAGTTCACATGCATCACTGACTTTGCCATCTGATAAATGAATGAGGTAGGCAAGTACTAATCTAATTTGCAGATTTGGAAGAGGAGAAGCTAAGTGCGTCTCTCAATGTCATACATTAAGTCTTGTTAGCAGTGTAAAGAATAGAAGCTACAACTTCTGACTTAGTTCTTTGTTCTTTAAGTTTCAAACTACTACCTTTCATTCACCTCTCACCTGTTTGCAGGTGACAACAAAACGAATGGTGCCACCATTAAGATTTTCCATTTCAGTAACAATTTATTATTAGATAAATTTTTATTTTTAGCAGCTCCAAATTCCAGAATTTTTCATGTAGAAGAACAGGCTCCTCATTACAGATGAGCAGAATTTTTTCATAACAGGTAGTGGGGCAGTATCTGCAATAATTAAGTAGTCTGTAACAGTCTGAGATAACGTGCAGAATCCAGCGGTCACATAGGTGCATCTTTGGACAAGGGAGGTGCACATTAATCCATGGTGAATTAATTTGTACGTTTTCTGTATTGTTGGTATTTCCTAAAGAATGGCTATGTGACAACAGCAAAAGCAGGATATTGTTTCTGCATCAGGATAAAGTAAAGCAAACCTTCTAAGTGTAGAAATAGTCTCTGATCAAGGGACACACATACAGATGTTTAGATTTTGGGACTGTCAGCTCAATTTGGTTCCAGAGGACAAGGGATGCCTTTACAAAATTTAATAAACCATATTAAAAATTTGTGCAACCAATAATTTCTTTAAAGAAGGAAATTGTTACCATGCATTGTACTCTGCCATTGTGTAATCCTAGGTATTTCAAATAAGAAATCCTAAGCGTTCAATTTCTCATTAGGTTATCTTTTTGAAACGTAATCACGTATATGCAAGATTTGCTCTCCCATTACAGGTATGTGTCCCACAGTGGTACATGAAGTTCTTTATTTTGGATTTGAAAGCTTAATGGAAAAATATAGTTGTAAGGACAGGAATGTCATTGAGCTCACAGTGAAGATGCTGATTTTCATGTACAGGTTGATGCTGAAAAAAATTTTGTAAAAGTTTTATTTTTCTTTTGGACAAGAAATTTTAATATGGGCATAGGACAGCTGAGGGTTTCTTTTTTAATAATTATATTCACACAAGGATTTGGCAATACGTTAAGTACAGGATATAAGCATTTAAGTATCTGGAGCATTTTATTTCCCATGTCTTTAGAGTAGAATTCAAAATGCAAGCTTTCAAGTCCAAAGAAAGAGGTACTCATGATCTTCTGCTTTCAGGAAACTGCCCTAATGGGATGTTCAAGGTAGGGGCAGCCTTTGTAATTTGATTCTGATGGCAATGGTAAGTCTCTAGTCTTATTCTCAGGTGGGTTTGGGATTGTGATTTTTGGACTGTGGAAACCTAAATTACACCTGTGTCTGGTTCCATGCCCCTAAAACCCTCTTCATCTGGACCCTTTGGCTTTGCAGCACTCTTTTTAACTCAGCCACATTTTTTCAGTCTTAGCCACTCTTGTATGTCAGAGAACCTGTGATCAGAAATCAGGAGCTTAGGATCTCAGAATGATACAAGAAGAAGGTTCAACAAATCAGAAAAACCCCAGTGTGCTGAGTATGCAACAGCCTTAGATAGCCATGGGAAATACACAAGAGAGGATCTTTGCCTAATAAAATTAACTCAAAGTCTTTCTACAGGACTACATGATGGATTTACTTATTTCTGCTAATAAATTAGCATTCTTAGAAAAAATTAATAGGGAAGTAAAAAAGGGAGAATCAAACATCTGCAAGAAATATTGGAAAATTAAAGTGGAAGAATTAAGGAGAATTACATGACTGGAATTATTCTACCAGCCCAGACTAACAGGTGCTGAATCAGTCTGGGTGTATTCATGTTTAGTGAGCAGACTGTAATTCAGAAGCCAGAAGTAAGATGGTATAATATGAAACTCTCTTTTGTTGACTTGGATTTCTTTATGTAGACTATGCCTGATCTTAAAGAAACTAAGTCTTAAGTGGATGAAGTACAAGTATGAAAGATGTAGAATCATAGAATAGTTTGGAAGGGACCTTTAAATGTCATGTAGGCCAACCCCCCTGCAATGAGCAGGGACACCTTCAACTAGATCTGGTTGCTCAGAGCCCCATCCAACCTGACCTTGAAAGTTTCCAGGGAAGGGTTGTCTACCACCTCTCTGGGCAACCTGTTCCAGTGTTTCACCACCCTTATCGTAAAAAAATTCTTCTTTATATCTAGTCTGAATCTACCCTCTTTTAGTTTAAAACCATTCACCCTTGTCCTGTCGCAACAGGCCCTACTAAAAAGTCTGTCCCCATCTTTCTTATAAATCCCTTTTACGTACTGAAAGGCCACAATTAGGTCTCCCTGAAGCCTTCTCTTCTCCAGGCTGAACAACCCCAACTCTCTCAGCCTGTCCTCATAAGAGAGGTGTTCCATCCCTCCTCTGGACCTGCTTCAACAGGTCCATGTCTTTCCTGCACTGAGGACCCCAGAGCTGGGGTGCCTTTCCATCTACAGTCTGGAGCTGATACTCTTGCACTGAACAGTCATCCGCTCTTCTCCTCTGTGATTTACACCAGGTGCTGGTCTATCATTTTCTCTTCCAGAAGCCTGGCAGGCTTTCATTCTATGAGGGTAAATTTCAGTTCTGTAGAGCATCATTTAACTTTGGAGTAAACAATTTGATTGCAGAGTAACATGTCTGAGTTATGCCTGTGTAAAAAAGAAATAATCTGGTTCCTAAAACTTCATACAAGGAATCTCTGTGGTGAAGCATCTGCTCTTAAATTCAAAACTTCTTTGAAGAAAATCTGTTCCAAGGGGGTATTGTTACCATATTAACACTGGACAAAATCTTACATCTCTGGAGCAAGGTTAGAACTGGAGGAGTGAACAGCCCAGCAACATGCTGGGTCATTTTGTTTTGAAGTTGTGTAGAGGACAAATCTTTTCATTAACATAAAATTGTCCTTAATAATCTTGATGGGAGGTTTTCTGGCTTCTCAAGAAACAGAGATGGGAAAATAAAGAAGCTGAGTAAATGGAGTTCGAGTATAAGGTTATAATAAAAGATAAAGTTAATTCATCCAGTTTCAGGGTTAATTGTAAGGCTTCAGTACAGCTCTGAAGATAATGGGCCAAATTATTTTTTAATGTGAGTAGAAATAAGTTTGAAAGAATATGAAAAGTAGTTGCTTCAACATCTACATGAAACTGGAGGGTAAGTCCAAATACATTACATAGAAAAATGTGTATAATTGAGACAAAAGGAGGAAAAAGAAGCACTTGTCCTGGGAAAACAGGGTTTCTTCCACGCTCAGGCTGTAAATTCAGCAATTTCCCAAACAACAAATTGTCTTTTTACATCCTCCCCTCCCCCAAAGTTCAAGCTTAGAGCTGTGGTGATAAAATAGAAAGTAGTTTATTATGTACTGTTTTATTGACTGAGTGGTGAATGTGTTCTTAGCATTGTACAAACAAGTAAGAGGACACAGAGCTTACCCTAAGGACCTTGCAATGTAGGTCAGACACAAGCAAAACAGCTGAGGCACATTAAAAACTGACTGACAGTACATACCCAAGGTGGTGTGGAAATTCTGGAATCTTTACAGAGGTTAAATCTGAAAGGTTTTGCAGGGGGGGAGGGGGGATGGCAATAATTTAAGGAGTGATTTGAGGGAGATTGGTGGACTAGATAATATAAAAGAGATAGACAGTTGGTACACAGGTCTGCAGGGATCTGATCCAGCCCTGCAGTAACTGAACCTATAAAGTGCCATGAGTTTCAGGCATGGGGGGTCAACAGAGAAGAGGGCAATAATACAAAAGCCTGTGAAGGGACAATGCCAGAGAGGCAGAAAGGAAATTGTGCTGTAGGTAAAGTAGCAAAAGAATGATGATGAGGCAATTTTGAAGAGTAGGATAATTGGTAAGGGCATTCTAGAGGTCTTAAAAAGCAATTAAATATGGCTGCAATACCAAGTGTAACCTCTTGGTTTTTGGTTTTCTCTCTGTGAACATGAAACATAACAAATGGAAATGAAAATAACAAAACGGGTTGCATTTTGATGGGAAAAAAATTCCTTTTATCAACCTTTCATCTGTCTTGTCTCTCTATGCACTCAGCAATGAAGCTAAATGAAATATTAAGGTTCATCCTACTATGCATTTTTTTCCATCGTTTTTCTAGGCTGTGTTAGTATAAAACTGTCCTAAACCCATTTACTAATCATCTATTAATAACCTTGTGACATCAGTTAACCAAGCCTTTTCAGAAATGCTTCTTTTCCCTGCCAAAAAAAAATCTTTGCTGTCTTTTCCTTAAATAACATTCTTTATTCAAGCTGTTTTAATTTAATCAGATAAATTTCTCATTCCCATTTAGTTTTGAGGCTTCAGAAATTCACCATTAGTATAAGATCTGATAGCAAAGGCTAACACGTAACTACTGGTAGGTATTATTCAGAAAAATTGTTTAAAGAAATGAGACTAATCTCCTTCAGAAAATGAACATTTATCCACACTCAAACCAACTGCCCAAGCAAAATTCAGACCTGACTAAAATAAGAATGAAGTGGAGAAACTAAAGCTATCTTACAGCCACGTTTTAGGAGATAGCATCATTTCCTAACATGGAAGAATGGGAGACAGATTTACACCACTAAGTAAGTCAATAGGAATTTACACACTCTTCCCATCACCTGAAAATCCCAGCAGAATGAACTGCCAAAATCAACTGGCATGGCATGTATGGTTCCTGAGGGAATGTTGCTGTGAGTCACACCTGCTGGAGGCAGCACTGACCCCGTTGGTGGTGGTTAACCCCCAGTCCTGAAATACCACACTGCATCGTTGTCCTTATGTTGAACTCTCTATTATCCTTTTCCTTCTTTTTTCAAAATACTGATATTTTTTATATTGGAAAAAAAGAAACAAATAGATATGCCTGCTTTGTTTTTCAGTGTAGAAAAGACAGTATTAGTGAGACTGATAACAGTCTGAGTCAGACTATAATAAACACTTAACTCTTCAGTATGCTAGAGTTGCTAGTAGTATAAATAGTTGTGGGTAGTTGGGTGTCTTGGATTATCCAGATTTGATAATGGAGACATTTTGACACTGTTAGAAAATACTGCATCAAACTCACGGTCTTTATAGTCTTCATTGCTGCCAAAAGGGCAAAGAAAATTTGCTCTTCTGCAGTTGCTTGGTGGGTTATTCCTTCTCCCCTCTTGAGAGCTGGTGAAGAAGTTGTCAACCTGGCCTGTGTCAGCACTCTGCAAGGCAATGCGCAAAGATGTTTTGTACAGCAGTTGTTTCTTTGCCAATGCTGCAGATTTCAGATTTACTTCACTCCATCTGTTGCTTCTCTTTCCACAATCAAAATCAGTGGAAGCAACAAAGAGGCCTGAACACGACTTCAGTAACTGATGGTGGCTGCCACTGCATTGTCATTACAGGTTGGAGAGAAAAAAGTTCTTGCTCTAAAAGTGACACAGACGTCAGATTTAGTAGAGCCCCAGAGGCAATGCTCAATCTTTCCCTCTCACTGCAATAGAGATCGTAAAGTTAAGTGAGACACTGGAATTAGATCTTCTGCAGGGCTTGACACTCCCCTTAGCTCTTTGCCATGTGTGAAGGGCGCTCAGAATATCCTTGCCCTAATTATAAACTGAATAGGGATGAAACCTGCTTTAAAGTTATTCGTTTAGAATAACAATCTGGATGTTTTGCATTTTTCCTGAATTAGTAACCGTGAGCTGTGACATCCACCTCCTTTTCATGTGATCTCCCCTTCTCTCTTCACTCATTATAATTTGTGGTCCAGGAATAATTCATATTAAATCCCTATGAATAGCACTAAGGGATCTATCAGACACTTAAAGGAAGCCACTGGGGATTTGCCATACAATGGGAACTATTAACAAAAAATCCTCTATGCCATGCTCTGTGTGAGCTGTGACTGGAGCATTCATGATTCCCAAGGTATTGAGTGGACTCCAAATTGGTAAGAATTGCGTGGGATTTCCTCCAACATGAGTAGAGTCGGACAACAGGACAGCCCTGGCTAACTACGTACCACAGGCAGTTCATGAGACTGACTCATATATCATCCAAATACTGTCCTGAGCACCTAAGAACACAACACAAGATACAAACTACTACACATCAAGTGGCAAAGATCAACACTCTGCTTCACTTAGGTAAATGAACCTTGGCTCTTTTCTCAAGCACTGTGGGAAGAGATACAGCTGAAATATTGCTTTTCTGAATTTCTTTGGATTTTCTGTTATATCTTTTACTGATACATTCAATCTCCTAAAGAGAAAAAGCATATGAGACAAGAATATGATTAAGTAATTTTTTAGGATTTTTTTCACCTCCTTTTTCTGTCTAATTTCTTCTTCTAATTACCTACTGATCTGTGTGTTGTTTTTTTCCTCTCATTATTGTAATGGAAAAGACAGTGATGATACTAACTCATCAGCCAAGCAAAAAATGATGACGTCGATTTATGTCATTACAAGCTGTTCTCAAATGTGAATTCTTTTAGTAATAGCAACACACAACAACAATAATAAAGGGTGGTGGTGGTACTGAACAGAAATGAAGGATGGAGACAGATGGGAACAGGCAGACATGTCGGAAGAACGATTTCTGGAATAAGAAAAGTGTGACTTAGCTGAGAGAATGTGAAGGGGTATAAGGTGGTTGAAAGTAAGGACTAAAAAAGGTACCTTAGAAGGGCTGAGGAGCAAGTAGAATATTAAGAGATTAAAAAGCTTGATGAGAATGGGAGAAGCATGAAGAAAAATAGGAGGATTTGTGGGAACACCATAGAGATATTTTTAGTTTGTGTTACCTGGCAGGAGGTAAAAATCAGTACTAGGGATTGACTAGAACAATAAACAACAACAAAAAGGTTTTAAAAACAGAGTTAAGATTTTTACACATAAAGCAATCATTTTGGGAAAGAACTAACCATTTAAATGGAAGTCAAATCAGAACATCATAACATGCCAGAGATTCTAGCAAAATCTGTTTTTTATACACATATGCACGTGTGCGGGAAAATTCTCAACTGCACTTCTTTTACACTGTATTTAACGTGAAGATTTAAGAAACTGTAGCCAGTTACAAACCTTGTAGTTTGAACCATTGAATTTATTCTTTCTCACAGCTTCTATCAATTCTGCCTTCTACCTTTCTTTATCAAGTTTAAGTACAAAGTGAAATCTAATTAAAAGAACCTTCAAAAATATACCTCACACTGCACTTCCCATGATCAAAGCATATATGATTGCTCCTGTAGGAAAATGTTAGCAGAGTCCTTAAGGAAGGTTTGGAAGTCATCTTAAACTGTGCAGAGGGCATTTCCCCCCCTTTTCTACACTAATATGGAATGACTTTATAGTTTGACAATCTTATTTCAGAGAATATCAGACCGTATATAAATGGGTGTTGTCGGTGAAAATATAGTTTAAGCTGTGAATGCTAACAGGCAGTAGAGAATTGGGTGTATGTGAATGTCCAAAACTGAGCTTTTGAACTCTACATCTGAAGCCTGCTTCTTGCTAGATGCAGCTGGTATGGGCTGGTTGTCAATTTTGAAAGTTCCTGGGGTAAACAGAAGTGGCACATCCCGTTTCCTCCAATTATTACAGAGTCATGAGGCAGAACCAATTAGGAGCCTAATTATGCACTGTGCTTCTGCACATAGGCTGCTTAGATTGGGAAAACTGTGGACTTTTTCTTCTGGAAAGAGGAGCTGGCACCAAAAGAAGAGTTCCCAAAAAGTAGTCTTGGAAAGACAGGTTGGAGGAAAGATCTCAGAAGTGGGTGCAGATCCTGGAGATCAGGGAGATGCGTGA
Organism: Calonectris borealis; assembly: GCF_964195595.1. Lineage (NCBI taxonomy): Eukaryota > Metazoa > Chordata > Aves > Procellariiformes > Procellariidae > Calonectris > Calonectris borealis. The sequence goes on along the minus strand of NC_134315.1, from coordinate 33,716,833 downwards.
AGATGAATGCCAGGGGATGCCCCGGGACCCTGGCTGAAGATGCCCAGGATGGTTAACTGGGAGCAGTGGCAGAGTGATACAACTTTTGAGGGTTGGGTAATGTAGAGCTAGAGAGGGGAAGTGAGCGAATGAGTGACTGTGTGAGATAACCAAGTAGGTTAAAAGTGCTAATCTTGTTGGCTCTTAAACAAACCCCAGCAGCAGATCCGCTATGGTCTGTTATTTACTCTGTCTTGTCCATTATAATAGGGATATAGTAAATTAGCATTAAAGTTCCAATAACAGTGAACCTTTGGAGAATATAGGCAGAAAGCAAGCCAGTAACTCTTCACATGCCTGGTCAAAATATTTTGTGACAATATATTTTTAAGATGCAAAGTATTGTCTTAGTTACTTTTCTTTGGAACAGCAGAACACATTGAAAAACTGTTTCGTAACTTTTCTTCTCTTTAGAAGTTTGATTCCGTGGTAATTGAAAATACTAGTTCTGACAGTGTTGGGGAATAGGCAATAAGCACAGCTTGAAGATTTGTACAAAACACAAACGTGACAGTTTCCTACAAAGCATAGTGATGAAAATGAGCAGTAACACATAACTTTCTCAGTTATATAGGCAAACTGAATTAAATTTAACTCTTCTTATAAAAGCTCTTATGAGTCTCTATTTTTTTCCTTCACAATCATTTTAAGATTATTTATTCACTTTCCAAATTTGATGTATCACTAGATATAATACTCTGCCAGAATTTGTTTCAGGCTGAAAACCAGAATCTGACCTTTAATGACTTTGAATTTTGTATATGCAATAAACTTAAGGAGGAGATTGATTGTACAGATATGCCTGTAGTTTTTTTACTGAAGGAGCACAAAATATCCTCTTCATGTTGACAGAGGAAAATAATTCAAGGGATCTGAAAGCTGTTATGAAAACCTCTGGGAAACAGAAATGTCAGAATATGTTAATGGATATATCTTTAAAAATGCATCTGATTCCTGTGAGCCTGTATATCAATTTTATCCACATTCTTTGGATTAAATGTGAAACATTTTCAAGAACATCCTTGCAGTTTAGAAATGAGCTTTGAGATAACCCCACTTGGGACAGACTCAGTGGGAAAGTGGAATGGCATGGACAGAACTGATCTTTCTGAGCTGTTCTCTCAGCAAGCAGTGTTTTCCTGCTGATGAATGAGCCACACAATTTAATAACAAACTTTGTAGATGCTGTAATATCAGAAAGAAGCCCAGACTCTCTGTAAAGGGACTTCCATGCCTCTGCCTTGGCTTTTGTCTCTAGTATCTGAAGCAGTCTCACATTGCCTTCCATAACTAAATATAGAAGGTTGCATGAAAGAAAAAATCCCTTTTTTTCTTGGACTAGGGGCCAGACCATTAAAAGCAAAAACCATGGGAATTAAGAGCCTCAGTGTTTTTTGAAATCTCGAAGGAGTTACTATCTGTGGAAATGTAAACACCTTAACAAAACAGACCCTAACTTTTTAGTCCATAGACAATTGTACTGGGTAAATTTTCAGCAGGGGTAATCTGTATGATGATGATGATAACAATTTCTGTTATCATCGTTTGTGCTATTTTATAGCATCTGGATCCATTGTGACAGGATCTGTAAAATCACATAGAGCAAGAGCAATACAACATTTTCTCAGCACATTTAAATGTCTGTGCCTAGGATTATATTGCTTATCCCGCTTGGTGGTAGGGTTCACAACGAATACAGTCATATTAATCAATTCTGGCTAAATATCCAGCAGGTTAAGCTTTCTCTGTGTCTCAGTTACACACAAAAATTTTTAAATGCTGACCTGAACTGTTCACTTCAGGCCATACCTAGTCATAAAAGAACATTTTATCTCCTTTAAAAATGCCCAAACTCAGGAAGTTTCAAGCCATTTCATAAGTCAAATAAAATACAGACAGTTAGCACTCTATGATACCATCTGGGTACTATAAAACTTAAGAGAGAATTGAAAACTGACTGATGAATAATACTGTAGGGAAGAAATAATTAAATAGTGTGAATTTTCTTTTCTGCTTTCCCAGAGACCTGTGATCTCTGCGTAGTAGCTGAAAAAGTTTCCAAAGAAAACCCTTGAAAGGAAATCTGTTCTGTTCCTTGTCAGAAACCCTCAGTGCAAATCTTTGTGTCAACACATGTTCTTCCAGTTTAGAGGCTAAGATAACAGTGAGACAGGAAGGAAGGGAGGGGGGGAGGCTAAGCACGTAGGATCCTTTTTCATATATAGGCTTCTAGCTAATGAGAAGGCAATAAGAAATCTGATTTGGAAAAAAAGCTTTGTGGCTGAAAGAAAAATATCTTTGAATAGATAAACAAGCGTTATCTTCCTCTAAGCATATATGCACAGACCCTCAAGTTGAAGCAACTTTCAGTCTGTACGTGTAGATGCAAAGTGGCTCTCTGTGTGTGGAGGAGAGGCAAGCAGGTCACACCTAGAAGACAGCTGATGTTCATTTTTGCCAATAGTTAGAGACACGCAAATCTGAAAAATGCTCTGTACTAAGTTGTTGCTACTCATGCACATACTGAGATTTATTCCGAACTTAGAACTTGATCAATTTATTTATGTGCATTATTTTAAGATTTTCATAGCTCTGACAAACAGAACATCACAAAGTTAATGAATTTTCCTTAGTCCATAGTGGTAGGATACTCCCTAACACCTCCATTTCCTTTTTTAATATTCTTATGCTTTCCATTAGCCCCTTCTTGGAAATGACTGATCTATTTTGGCTGAATTATTCCACAAAATTCTTCATGATGAAGTTATAGCTAAGTAATTTAATGTAACTGGGAAAGGGCCTTTTACTGAGAACTGTCAGATCACTTTATTATATTGCTGAACTTATTTAACACTAATAACATTATTCAAGCCAGGTTACACCCAGTAAAAAGATATTGCTCCATTTGCTTCACTCAAATGACCTACTTGCAGATTTACTACTGGTACTTCCTGTGTTTCATTAATCTTTTGTTAGATATTCAAAAAGTTAAAGTTCAAGGTAAGACTTTTTTTATACATTCCTGCAACTTTCAGCATATTTAATGAATGATGCAACATTAGCATAATTTTGGAATGTGGATTTATAGGAATACAATGTAATTCAATTTTGTTTGGATAGTAGAGTCTTATTTTTAGAGTGTAACTCAAGTAAAGGCAAAATGTGAGAATACCAGTCCCCTATATTTTCATATAGACTGAAGAAAATATATAAGCCTAGACAATATTTCCTTCTTCCCCAGTATTGGTTTAGCAGATTAGGAAGCCCATCTTTCAGTGTTCAGTGCAGCAAAGTAAATATTATAGAAAAGTCCAGTGTGTCTTTCTGTAAGAAATAATAAAACCACAAGAAGATGAGGAAATCTATTAGAAATCTCAAAATTACTCCTGTACATTTTTTGCAATTTTTTTCCCAATTTTATGCTTTTTTTGTTCAGAGTTATACACAAGCTCACCGCAAACTGCCATTGAAATTGAAGTGTCAAAAAACTTCTTGTACCCTTGATTAAGGGTTTATGACAGATATATGAGCTATTTTCCTAGCAAAGTATTTTCCATTATAACAAATAACAACACACTGTTATAGAAAACGAGTCCTGCTAGGTGATGACCATTTAAAGGAAAAGAAAAATGCACAGGAGTTCTTGCACATTTGTAATCTTAAATTTCCCAGACATTTTTTCAATGTCAAATAACCCTGTCAATTGCAACATATTAAAAATATAGTCTAATCAAAATGCTGCTAGACTTTACACTAAAGTAAATAATAGAGGAGAATTTCCTTCCTAAGGCAAAGACAGAATTGGACATCAGTATTGCCATTCTTAGATAAGAGTTAGTTCTCCTATACTCATATTCTAAAAATATTTGCCATGTTTTCCTTTTGCAAGATGGCCTTTCACACCTCTAAATGTTCTGAAGTTATTTCTTTCATGCTTTATTTAATATAAATTCACAGCAATTAAAATTACCATTGTTTCCAAATGTTTCCAAATTAATGAAAGAATGGAGTATTTTTTAGGTATTTTAAAAATTGCTGAAAGTTTTTTAATATGCCTACTGAAGTTTGATTATTTTCAATTATAGCAGACTAGAATCAACCAGCTAAGTAATCTCCTTACTTTAGGCTGTTTTCCCAGCTCTATTTGAGGGGTAAGAGTCTAGGCAGATTGAAATGGAGAATGAAAGCATCACCTTGTCCAGTCTGCTGGCATTGGGAACAGTCGAAAAATTGAAAATACAACTTCAGGCCAAGATTTAAAAAATGGACTAACAATGAAATTTCTAATTCTTTAGGTAGATAGTTAATATGGATACAAATTGTGAAACAGTTAATCCCCTAAATCCAATGAATATGCAGTTTTCATGTAGCACAGAAGAAATTAAATGTGCAATTCTGTTGTCCGAAAAGCGGATTCGTGCCCGGCGTGCAAGTAACCAATTCCACACGCTCAGGAGAGATATTGTTTTATTCAGGCCTGGGTGCTCGGTGGACTTGCCACAAATCAAGCACACACGGTCTAATCACCTTTCTGTTTATATCCATGCTTCTCATACATATTTTAAGTTTCCTTGTTACATATTCATTACATTTCCGAGAACTAATTATAATATTGCATCATCTTAAACACATGCGCACTAAAGCCTTTAGGGTCTTCTTGGGGGTCTCGGGTGGTCTCTGGTGGTCGGTAGGGCAGTGAACTCTTCATGAACTTATTTCCTCTTTACCTTATAGGGTCGCAATTTGTCCCTGAGCCATGCTTGGACCACGTCTGTTTATAGTTTCCATAGCTAAAATTAATTATCACTACTTCTAAAACACACACCTGTTAGTTACCTAACTTCTAAGCAACAAGTCTTCATTGTTTAAAATTACAGAAGCGAGCAATATAGAATCCACAACAAACTAAACTATCTATCACCATAGTGTTCTTAAATTAAAACATATACATCTTGATCTCCTCCAATCAAACACCCACTCACTAGCTTCATCATTCTGGTTTCTTATTAACTGGTCTTTTAACCCAGTTCTGGGTGAGGGCTATACACAGGATGATAACACTTTGAAGATTAATATTGATTAAGATTAACATTAACAATTCTAGGCATCGGTAATTTGAAAAGTTAAATTAAGTTGCCTTTGCCGTAAAGAAGTTATCCCACTTACCCCTGTGCTACCCCATCCCATGCCACTATATACCCTAGTAGCTCAGCAGTCCTAATAATTTGGGTAAAAATGAATGACTATACAATTGGGTATCAGAAACATTCACAGAAAAATGTGTGTTATCTTTCTGTAAGTTATCCTCAGATAATCTGCAAATATTGAAACATAGGTGTTTTTCTGTAGTCTCGTCAGAAAGCATGTTGGATCAAATGCTTTAAAATAGGCAAGAGATGCCTTAAGTGTTTTCCACCTCCCTAAAGAAATGCCATTTCCACAGTGATCTCCTACCTGTCTATACTGAACACTTATGAAACAACTATTACAAAGTAAAAGAGGGCTGTAATATATAATATCAGAAACAAATATTTTATTACTGAAAGCATTATACCTATTACACTTTAGAACTCCTTAGCAGGTAAAACTTTTAAAGAGTAAATGTCTTACTAAAGCATTCAGAAGTGTCTAGGAACCCCACTGTTAGGTTCATACCTAACCAAACTTCATTGTTTCCTGTAGTTTAAGGCCAGGTAGCTTATCTGCTCATCATTATAATCTCCTGCCTTCCAAAGACGATCAATTCTCACCCAGATTAGGTGTGGTGTCCTCACATAAAGGCAGATATGACTCTCTAGCTTTGGCAGGCAAACTTCCCAGGAAAAAAAAAATATAAATTGCTGGCTCAAGCTGCAGAGGTGGTAGGCAGCTGACCTTCCCTTGCTGGCAGTGTGCGCTCAGCAGTAATGAAGTCACAAAGCAGAAACAACTGATTTTTGGTTCCTGTTTTCCCCAAAACAATGGGTGTTTTCAATGTGTGTTCACAGGCTATTTATAAAGAATTAGTAGACTGGAAATAAATTACATCATTTCAACAAGATTCCTCATTAGCCTATGAAATGGTTATAACATAGGAAACGGATTAACTCCAGTTACTATGAAGTGTATGAGGATTAAGGCTGTTTAGTGTTAATCCAACTGTATTAGATATAGTCTTCACAGACAGTCATGAAATAACCTGAAGCGGGAAGGTAAGTAAGCATATAGATTTTGTCTGATGGTCAGAAATGATTCCAACATGATGGATTCACCAGTTTATGATCCTCAAAATATGACTAATCATAATCTGTTCCTAACCCTCTGATTGACAGTTCACTCTTACTCTGTAGCTTTTGTAGGGTTACACACCAGCAGGTGATTGAGAGAGAGAGTGAACATAATTCGAATATAAGAATAAGAGCAGAAGAATATGTAACAAAATGAGAATTAATTAGAAGTTGTGTGATCTGAAGTAGGAGAATAGATGTGGATATAGACAGTTTTAGATGATCATTATTTATCAAAGTGGAAAATCAAGCTCTTTTTTTTTTTTGTGAAAATAACTGTCTATTTTTATTATAGGAAGTCCAACAAAATAATTCTGTTCATCACTTTGCACCCACGGCGTGGGATATTCTTTCTTAAGAACCCACAGAGTTTATATCTAAAGAGAGAATACAGGATAATATATTAAGGTGCACATGCAACAACAAAAGCAATTGAGGATAACATGTGGGATGGTAGTCCATGTTTTCTAAAATTTTGCTAAGATATCTGATGGCTTGTGATACTAAACCTCTTGAACAATCCCAAAAATGGCTGAAAATGTTAACCTGATGTAAAATTTTCCTGGAAGTATGACGGTTTTGCTCTTTATATGTGGTGTGTTATGAAATAGATGGTGTCTGGGATCATAAGTGCTCTTCTAGTATTGTCTAGGAAAACTCTTAGGGTGCTTCAGAAATGGAAACCAGCAAGAAGATATACTTCCTAGTGAGTGAAAGGTAAGTCACTTGTCCAGAATATGAAAGTCAGAGAAATAAAAATCACTGGAAAAAATAATGATAGTTAAAGAAGAGGATAGCGACCTAAAGATATCACACAAAAGACAAAGAGCATGGCTCCACTGATATTCACCGAGCATTTCAGATATGTGAAAAGCACAATCAGAAAGGACACTGCACACCACTTTGAGATCACTTACTTCAGTGTGAGTATTTTTGCCCTACTAAAGCTCATATCATAAGGAAGAAGGTGTATTGCAGTAAAGTGTAAAAACAAAATAACTGCTGTATCTCAGATACAGCTGTAAGGCTGTAAGATGTAAATATTGTGAGAAAAAAGCATTTCAGAAGTTCTTTTGACTCAAATTAAAATGCTGGGATAATTCAACACAAAAGTTAGCTACTGGCTGTATTAGCTATAATTACAGCTGATAGAAAAAAACCAAAGAACGTCAAGATTTTAGGACACTTGGGTAGGATGTTTGTCAATGAAAGTATCTCAACGACTAATGGCAGATACAGGGAGACAAGGAGGCGGTGTCGCCCTCTATGTCAATGACCAGCTGGAGTGCATGGACCTCCGCCTGAGGATGGATGAGAAGCCAACTGAGAGCTTACGGGTCAGGATTAAAGGGAGGGCAGGGACAGGTGACGTTAAGGTGGGGGTCTTCTACAGGCCACCCAACCAGGAAGACCGAGCAGATGAGGCCCTCTACAGACAGATAGGAGCAGCCTCATGTTCACAAGCCCTGGTCCTCATGGGGGACTTGAACCACCCTGATATCTGTTGGAGGGACAACATGGCAGGGCATAAGCAATCCAAGAGGTTCCTGGAATGCATCAATGATAACTTCCTTCTCCAAGTGGTAGAGGAGTCAACGAGGAGAGGTGCTATGCTGGACCTTGTTCTCACCAACAAGGAGGGGCTGGTGGGAAATGTGAAGCTCAAGGGCAGCCTTGGCTGCAGTGACCATGAAATGGTGAAGTTCAAGATCCTTAGGGCACTGAGGAGGGCACGCAGCAAGCTCACTACCCTGGACTTCAGGAGAGCAGACTTTGGCCTCTTCAGGGATCTGCTTGGCAGAGTGCCATGGGATAAACCCTTAGAGGGAAGAGGGCCCCAAGAAAGCTAGTTAATATTCAAGGATTACTTCCTCCAAGCTCCGGAGCCATGTATCCCAACAAAGAGGAAATTGGGCAAAAACACCAGGAGGCCTGCATGGATGAGCAAGGAGCTCCTGGACACACTCAAACACAAAAAGGAAGTTTACAGAGGGTGGAAGAAAGGACAGGTAACCTGGGAGGGTTAGAGAGAAATTGTCTGAGCAGCCAGGGATCAGGTTAGGAAAGCTAAAGCCGTGATAGAATTAAATCTGGCCAGGGACATCAAGGGCAAAAAGAAAAGCTTCAACAGGTACGTTGGCGATAAAAGGAAGACTAGGGAAAATGTGGTCCCTCTCCGGAATGAAACAGGAGACCTGATTACCCGGGATATGGAGAAAGCTGAGGTACTAAATGACTTTTTTGCCTTGGTCTTTCGTGGGAAGTGCTCAAGCCTCACCGCACAAGCCACAAAAGGCAAAGGCAGGGACTGGGAGAACGAAAAGTCTCCCACTTCTCTTCTCTAGGAGAAAACCAGCTTCAAGACCATGTAAGGAACCTGAAGGTGCACAAGTCCATGGGACCTGATGAGATCCATCCGCAGGTCCTGAAGGAACTGGCAGATGAAGTTGCTAAACCACTATCCGTCATATTTGAGAAGTTGTGGCAGTCTGGTGAAGTTCCCACTGACTGGAAAAGGGGAAACATAACCCCTGTTTTTAAAAAGGGAAAAAAGGAAGACCCAGGGAACTAGAGGCCAGTCAGTATCACCTCTGTGCCTGGGACGATCATGGAGCAGATCCTCCTGGAAGCTCTGTTAAGGCACACGGAGGACAGGAAGGTGATTAGAGACAGCCAGCATGGCTTCACCAAGGGCAAGTCCTGCCTGACCAACCTAGTGGCTTCCATGATGGAGTGACTACAGCTGACATGGCAAAAGCTACAGATGTCATCTATCTGGACCTCTGTAAAGCCTTTGACACAGTCCCCCACAACATCCTTCTCTCTAAACTGGAGAGATATGGATTTGATGGATGGACTGTCCAGTGGGTGAGGAATTGGTTGGATGGATGCATCCAGAGGGTAGTGGTCAATGGCTCAATGTCCGGATGGAGTTCAGTGACAAGTGATGTCCCTCAGGGGTCCGTATTGGAACCAGTACTGTTTAATATCTTCATCAATGGCATAGACAGTGGGATTGAGTGCACCCTCAGCAAGTTTGCCGATGACACCAAGCTGAGAGGTGCGGTCAACACGCCTGAGGGATGGGATGCCATCCAGAGGGACCTGGACAAGCTCCAGAAGTGGGCCCATGTGAACCTCATGAGATTCAGTAAGGCCAAGTTCAAGGTCCTGCATCTGGTTTGGGGCAACCCTCGGTATCAACACAGGTTGGGAGATGAAGGGATTGAGAGCAGCCCTGCCAAGAAGGACTTGGGGGTACTGGTGGATGAAAAGCTGGACATGAGCCGGCAATGTGCACTCACAGCCCAGAAGGCCAACCGTATCGTTGGCTGCATCAAAAGAAGCGTGGCCAGCAGGTCGAGGGAGGTGATTCTGCCCCTCTCCTCTGCTCTGGTGAGACCCCACCTGGAGTACTGCGTCCAGCTCTGGAGCCCTCAGCACAAGAAAGACATGGACCTGTTGGACCAGGTCCAGGGGAGGACCACAAAGATGATCAGGGGGATGGAACGCCTCTCCTATGAAGAAAGGCTGAGAGAGTTGGGGTTATTCAGCCTGGAGAAGAGAAGGCTTCAGGAAGACCTTACTGCAGCCTTTCAGTACTTAAAGGGGGCTTATAAGAAAGATGGGGACAGACTTTTTAGCAGGGCCTGTTGCGACAGGACAAAGGTGAATGGTTTTAAACTAAAAGAGGGTAGATTCAGACTGGATATAAGGAAGAAATTTTTTACCATGAGGCTGGTGAGACACTGGAACAGGTTGCCCAGAGAGGTGGTAGACACCCCTTCCCTGGAAACATTCAAGGTCAGGTTGGATGGGGCTCTGAGCAACCTAATCTAGTTGAAGTTGTCTCTGCCCACAGCAGGGGGGGTTGGACTAGATGACCTTTAAAGGTCCCTTCCAACGCAAACTATTCTATGATTCTATGATTCGATGATTCTATACCTATGACAAAAGGTAATTTGATAATAAAGTGTCCAAATTGAACCAGGAGGTGAACTAGCCCCATGCAAGAGGAGTACTTCTTGATACTATTAAGGAAAAATTTTGTCCCGTGTCCAAATCTAGCCACCATGCAAGCAAGAAATGTAGTTAAGCATCAGTGACTATCTTTCTGGTCCTTTGGACTGCAAGCTGGTTTTGGCAGGGACTTTGTTATTTATCTGGTATATTTTACTCTTGCAGAGCACCATAAATGTCCATAGCTGCTGAGATCAATGATACTTTTTGAACCATGCTGCAGAGAAAATGGAAATGGGATGCTGAACGGGAAGGAAGGTTGTAAAATGGGAGAAAGAACAGTCCAAAAGAAAGAAACAGAAGAAACAGAATTGATAAATGGAAAAGTGAGGAAAAAGATGAAAAAAACAGAATGGAGCAAAATGGGAATGGCTATTGTCCCAACAACCTTTCTTAATATATAGAAGTCAGCCATCCATAGTATAACATCCCACAAAGTTATCCAGGCTCATATTGGGGTCTTTATTTATCAAAGCACAGAGTGCTGGAATGACCACTGACATGAGAATGAATTGACCAGGGATTCTGTGTGCATTCATCTCTGTAACGTAGAAGGAACAGCTTAGTAACGTGTAAGAAGAAAAAATAGGTTTTGAAGGAATATTTATCAAACCAAATGGATTGAGTCAATTTGAAGTCCTCATTTTTTTCAGTGCATTCCCTCTGATTTCAAATGTTATGTACCATATGTTGCCTACTCTATGGCAGACAACTCAAATAATCAATTTCTTTACAGCAATATAAATGAGTATTACTGAGTTAAACATGGCTAATACAGCTTTGCTTAATATTACTACTATTATTCTCTCAGGCCTGTAACCCCTTCTAAGGCATTTGCTTAATATATCAAGGTGACGTACACTTGAAACCTTGCTTTCCCAATATGCTTACATCTTTATTTAACCTTGTGTCTGTGATTAATGGAATGTGCTATTTCTGCTTTACTGTAATGGATAGCTACGCTGGAGCAATACACAACTTAATAATGACATCTCATTCCATAGAAGGCATTATCAAAAAATACATAGATGAACCAGAGCTGACAAATGCATTTTTACTCTATATTTTTTATCTTTCTCTCTTTGACATCTCTTTATAGCCTAAATGGCTTTCCCTGTAAAATCTCACTGGTAACATTTCTTCTTAAAAGTTCACTTTTGACCACCCCAGGGATTACATTGCCCCAAGAAGTGAGGAGAATGTGTTGGTACATTCACCAAAGCGCAGATTCAAATGTGCAATTCCTCCATTTAGAAGGCAATCTTCAAAGGAATAAGAAAAGTATGTCATATCCCATGATTACTAAAATGTTAAAGCATTTTTTTTCCTGAAATGAAAGAATTATTGAAATCCTTTTGCCTACATGTATCAAGCGTTACAGAAGATTATGTGACTTGCAACTTTTGCAGTAGTGGACTAATTCATATAGTTGCATCAATATAGAGACACGCTGACAAGACTGAAGACTAAGATACATCTTGAATTCATTTATGAGTTTATCTGTTGTTGTGTTCATACTTAAAACAGCAAACACATATTTTAGAAATTTTTATTTATGAACACATAATGGATTTTTCATTGGCTTAAAAGAAGTTACTTCTAAATCAAACACAAAATGCTTAACTGATCCAATTTATACAACAGTGAAATTCTCATCATCCTACCTACAATGAATATGGTAAAATTGGAATAAGTCCAGGAAAGGATGGTTAGAAAGACAAGGAGTGTCTTATATAACTTAAATAGCTTTTATTGAAGAAGTTTTTAAATAATGTCTCATTCAGGAAAGAGATAAATTGAACAGTAATCTATGCTTCCTAAAAGGTATGACAAAGATGACTAGGGAATGATGATTTTACTTTCCTAATAGCACAATGGGCTTCAAAGGAAATAATGAGCAGGAAATAAACAAAAGGAAGTAATTTTCCACACACCCACAACACACAATTAAACTGGGAATCTGATTGTCAGAGGAATTGCAAAAAGCAAAACTACAAACAAGTTCAGAAATGGATTTGTCAAATTCATGAAAAATAGATCCTTTGGCAACTATAAACGCAAAAGTCTTAGATGCAACCTCTGACAGGAAGTTCCTAAAGTGGAGATTGGAAGGGAAATGGAAATATCAAGGAGAATATTATTCCCAATTATGATTGGCAACCATTATTGGCATCATTAGAAAAAAGATACTTGTCTAGAGAAATCCTGTGCTGACCCTATATTGTCATTCTTCAACCATTTGTTCCACTGTCTCTTGCACCTATCTTTTACATCTTCTACTGCTTTAAAGTTTATCAGTAAAGGCTTTTTTCTCAGTTTCAAAGTTGATCTTGGAATTCATCCTGCAATGACCACAGCATCTATAGTACCAAACATTTGGAAATTATGATTTAGGAAAGAGTATCCTACTTCATAAAATGGTAACTTTTATGAAGCAAGTGGAAGATCAAGGTCCGAAATATATTTTGAACCTCTAAGGATAGTGCGATACATATAATAATGAATGTTTCAGTTCTTTTCAGTAGGAACAGGTTCAGGCTTTACATCAAAACATCTGTTAGATTGTCAAAAGCAGTTTTGACTGTGTTAATGTAGACCTAATTTTTTCCCTCAGAATTTCCTTGAAACCTAATGCTTTACAAGAATCATATTTGTCATTTTGATTATACTCAGCATCATTCACAAATGTTCATGTTATTCTAAAACACAAATCTTCAGTATTGATTATTGTTGACATTAATGCTACAGTTAACATCAAAATATTATATAATTACTCCAAGATTTTTGAGGAATTTTGAACAGTCTTAACTGCTTTCTGAAGGTCACAGTTGCTTTTCTTATGTAACAGATTTTTGTTAGATGAAGTTATTCCAGCAGTGTTGCTTCTCTTTACGCTCAGGGATGGAAGCAAGACAACAAAGTAAGGAAAACTGAAGCCTCAGTTCAGCTCTGGTTTGGTTGGTAATTACCAACAATTTGGTTGTCATGGTCACGAGATATATTGGATGGTTTAAGGGATTCTAGAAGCTGTCAAGGGTTGCAAATATTTTTATGACATTTAAAGTTGTCTTGTGAAAGAGGTATAGCATAAAGCTGTCTTCTTTTAAAATTAAATTAATTTGATAAGTGTGCTCCCATTCCTATCCTCTCCATTCTAACATGCATTATATTTGATAATCCGATGCCTTCTGTATGAAAGAAAGAAATTGCTGTAAGGAATCTTCAGGTAAATGTACACAGTGCTCACTTTTGTTGAGACAACAACAAAATAATCCTCTCTGGAGTGTGAAATTTTCTAATAGAGCCTACCAGAATACAAACTTGCTTGGATATTGTCACAAATCTACATGCAAGTAGAGTTTTTTTGGATATTGCTGTTGATTTTCAAAATTTCCTTACAAATAGAAGTATTTCAGAAAAACTCTAATGTACTCTGAGCTTCTATTTTGTGACAATTGTGACAAGCTTAGACATACATATTTCTTCTAGGGTTATAGCACAAAATTATGTCAGCTACCAATTAGGAATTAAGGTGGTGTGTATACAATTACAGTATCAATCTTTGAGTGTTTAGAAATCTTCAGGTTTAGAAAAACTTATATTTTGAATAAAATATAATATATTCTTCATAACGAATGTTAAACTACACCATTCTCTGGTGTTTTGTGAATTAGCCATAGATGCAAAACAAAGATATAAATAAAAGTTACTACTAATGGCAAGCAACCTTTACATGGGCAAAATCTGCCCAAATATTTTTGTGATGACAGATAAATCCCTCACTGGAAGGGAAGAGTTAAGATTTTTTTATTGTTGCTTTAGATCAACAGAAAGCTACTTTTGGTCAACAGTCATTTAGAGGCATATGCACAAGATGTCTGTAGGTCATCTCGCAGGATTTTTTTAAATTTTTTTTTTAAACTAGTTCTGAATCAAAGACTGAATGGATGTTAAGAAATTATTTATCTCAGTTTTAGAGGCTGGTCCTTCTAAGCTGGGTCTGTGGAAGACAGACGTACTGTCAAGTCTTTTGCTGCCTGATCCTGTGTTACTTCTGCTGGAAATTAGGAATTCTCATCTACTGGGCTTTAGAAAAAAATTAAATTTCAGTAGTCATTTGTTTGCCTATTCTCACTGTTATAGTGAATCCAAAACATAAGCAGTTATGTTTTATCTGCTTAACAAATGTCTTCCCACTGCATTTAAGTGTAGCACAATGATTCGTGACAACCTTTTAAGAATAAATACCTGAGATTAACCTATTTGTTCTTCCTAGAGAAATATTCTGCTTTCTTCTGTTCTTTTAAATAATTAACTTACTATTCAGGCAAAGTTTAACTAATGCCTTACTTCCCTGACTTTCTAATTAAAGAGAAGCCCAACACTACACAGAAGCCTTTCAGTTCTACTTCATGAATAAATGAACATTCCCTACTCTTTCAGATAATCCCAAGCCTTACAACACTTTGGTATAATGATTTCAGTGAATATACTGTCACTACTGATGGCATAGATGAGTACAAAGTTTTCTCTTCAAGATACATAAAAGGCAGTTTTGGTTCATGATCTGTCAGCGGCTTGTATTTAAGGTGCCTTCCTGTACGTTTCCTTCATGCATGGCTGACTTTGAAATATTTTTTTCTGTATGTTATTAAAAAGCAAATGTTGCTGCCATTTATTCTTTTTTTCAGAGTACATAAATCAGATACTATACGAGTGAGAGAGGCTGTGTTTGCAAGTTAAAAGCTTTCATGCGGCATAAAAGAATGACAATGTCACTCCTCCTAGCTGGAAAGACTAGTAAAGGACAATAGTTTTCAAAAACACTGCAGCTGTTTTCAAATAAAGAAATACATCAAGACATTTATAAGGCAGGGGAAGAACATTCACATCATTCAAGTGAGAAATATAACTTCAGATGGTATCTTTGCATCATATACAATACAGCTAACCAGGGCATAAAACTTGCAATGATCTTTTCAGTTAAAAGGATACAGCTAAATATGGATATATTTACGAGTGAATACATTTTAGATAAGTGAGGGAAGTAGTAAACTGTATAGCAGGAGTAATGTTGAGCTGCTGTTAGCAATATCTATTTGTTCTAACTCCCAGGAATACCCCTGTGACAAAAGGTAAGCTGATCACTTCACCTGCCTGCCAAATGCCCCATCCCATTCAACACTGGAGTCTGTGTAAGTGAAGCTGAATGCTCACAAAATGAAGAATGGCCTAATTCTTAGCCTGAAGCTAAATACATCATGCTATACACATCATCATGCTGCCTTGCCTGAGAGAGAAGAAATTAGACCAAATGCAAACTAAAGTCCTAATTTAGGACAGCAAAAAGCAAAATAAGCAGGAAATAGCAACTCCTAACTATAGCAGTACAGCTGTGGTGTCGTTGTATTAATACAGGCAGGATTATCTAAGAATATGAGTGACACAAAGGACGATATTTATTAGACAAAATGATGTAGCTAGAAAATCCAAACTGCTCCAGGACACACAAGTTTTTCTGACTTGGTTACTGAGGAATTCAAACAATACACAGAATGTGAGGAGGAGATCTCAAGCTCTCAGCCTCATTCCCAACTTGCTGCCTCTTTACTGAGATATATTATAATGCAGACATAGTTCTGAAAGCTCTAATATGACAACGTACTGCATACCTATCCCTTGGAGAAATGTGGGGTTGTTGCTCTCTATGATGCACTCTGACTCCATGTGAACCAAGTATTTACACAGGTTAATGCTCTATGATTAGTTAGTTCCTTTTATTATTCTTCAAGTGAACTGTCTACCAATCAGAGTATCCACACTGATACCGGAGGGAGGATCCGGGGAACTACAGACCGGTCAGCCTGACCTCGGTGCCGGGGAAGATCATGGAGCGGTTGGTTTTGAGGGTGCTCATGAGCCATGTCCGGGACAACCAGGGGATCAGGCCCAGCCAGCAGGGGTTCATGGAAGGCAGGTCCTGCTTGACCAACCTGATCTCCTTCTATGACCAGGTGACCCGCCTAGTGGATGAAGGAAAGGCAGTGGATGTGGTCTACTTGGACTTCAGTAAGGCCTTTGACACTGTCTCCCACAACATTCTCCTAGAGAAGCTGGCGGCTCACGGCCTAGACAGGTGCACTCTTTGCTGGGTAAAAAACTGGCTGGACGGCCGAGCCCAGAGAGTTGTGGTGAACGGAGTTAAATCCAGTTGGCGGCCGGTCACGAGCGGTGTTCCCCAGGGCTCAGTATTGGGGCCGGTCCTGTTCAATATCTTCATCAATGATCTGGACGAGGGGATCGAGTGCTCCCTCAGTAAGTTTGCAGACGACACCAAGTTGGGCGGGAGTGTTGATCTGCTGGAGGGTAGGAAGGCTCTGCAGAGGGACCTGGACAGGCTGGATCGATGGGCCGAGGCCAACTGTATGAGATTCAACAAGGCCAAGTGCCGGGTCCTGCACTTCGGCCACAACAACCCCAGGCAACGCTATAGGCTTGGGGAAGAGTGGCTGGAAAGCTGCCTGGAGGAAAAGGACCTGGGGGTACTGGTTGACAGCCGGCTGAACATGAGCCGGCAGTGTGCTCAGGTGGCCAAGAAGGCCAACGGCATCCTGGCCTGTATCAGAAATAGTGTGGCCAGCAGGAGTAGGGAGGTGATCGTGCCCCTGTACTCGGCACTGGTGAGGCCGCACCTCGAATATTGTGTTCAGTTTTGGGCCCCTCACTACAAGAAGGACATGGAGGTGCTGGAGCGTGTCCAGAGGAGGGCAACGAAGCTGGTGAAGGGCCTGGAGCACAAGTCTTATGAGGAGCGGCTGAGGGAACTGGGGTTGTTTAGCCTGGAGAAGAGGAGGCTGAGGGGAGACCTCATCGCGCTCTACAACTACCTGAAAGGAGGTTGTAGTGAGGTGGGTGTTGGTCTCTTCTGCCAAGTAACTAGCGATAAGACAAGAGGAAATGGCCTCAAGTTGCGCCAAGGGAGGTTTAGATTGAACATTAGGAAAAATTTCTTTCCTGAAAGAGTGGTCAGGCCTTGGAACAGGCTGCCCAGGGAAGTGGTGGAGTCACCATCCCTGGAGGTATTTAAAAGACGTGTAGATGAGGACCCTAGGGACATGGTGTAGTGGGCATGGTGGTGTTGGGTTGACGGTTGGACACGATGATCTTAGAGGTCTTTTCCAACCTGTATGATTCTATGATTATCACATTCTATGATTATCACTTTTCCTTATCAACGTTTGAGCTCAGTTTTGGGATAGGGGTGCTTGTGTAAACTGTCAATCAGATATGAAGTTTTTTTTTTAGAGATGAAACTTTAAAACTTCTGGTTTGTTCCAGTTATCCTAGAGGAGGATGAGATGAAAGGCAGTAATCTCTGCTACCAAAAAGAGAGGGGTTTGGTTTTGGTTTTTCTTCCAGAGATGCAGGAATGCCCAAGATGCACAACTCGGGTATTTTTACTTGCCTTCCTAGTTCATGATGAGCCTATTCCCTCCCTGCCAATCAGACCATCCCATTCAAACAGCAGTCTGTGATGCTGTTGGGCCAGCCAATACTGGTTTAGTTTTTGCTTGCTGACCTGTTTACTTTTACCCAGTTTACCTTAGTTTGAAGAGAAGACTTGGGTAGTAACAGTGCTTGCTGCACTTCATTGTAGAAGAAATTGTTTATCCTGACTGCTAGTTGGAAAGAAGAAAAAGGTGACAAAAAAGGCTCTCAGCCCATGGAGACATTTTCCTAGAAATCTGTGTATACTGATAGGGAGCTTAACACTGGAAGAATAACTTTCCAGAAATTTCTATTGTCAATACAGAAATAATAAAGCAGGGAGGAGTAGGAATAGGAGTGGGAAAAGATTGAACTTCTATGGAATTATGAAGGAGTGAGAATCTGTACATAGTCACCTAACTATAAATGTGGTAATGGGAAATGTACGTTTTGCTTTGAGCTTCAAAGTCTCTGAGGGAATTTATGTGAAGAAGAATGGCTTTGCTGTTTAAAACTGCTGCTGTATGCAAACCTGATTTCCCTTGCATCTGCTCCCAGGGTTGTGTGGTAGCCTCGTAGAAATATATTTAAGTTTCCCCCCCTCGGCTATTATCTTTGCCCTTGCACCATCACATTGCATGGGTGAGACAGTCATGAACTTTGGATTACCTCCACACAGGTTTCTGTTTTCTCCTTCAGCATCTGTTGGCTATCTTGTTTTCTCAGTAGCAATTATGGTGGGTGACTTGTTCTTGTAGGGTCAGACAAAGCTCCATCTCATTTTGACCTTTGATGAAATGAATCATGTCATGTGTTTCACACATGCCCTTTCCAGATATGTTATGGCAATCTATCCGACAGAGACGTGGAGGAAAGGAAAAGACAAAATAATAACTGATGTTATCAGCAACAGCTAGAACGGAAGATCACAGTTTTTTGAGTTTTTCCAGCTACATGTGATTTTTCTGAAATAGTAGAGTAAACATATATTGTTTGTATAATACACAAAACCTTTTTCTTTCTAGAGTAAATCAAGCCACCAAAGAAAAAAAAGTTGTAAACCACAATACACACTATCTCCTTTTTCTATCTCCTTTCTTTATCTGCTGCAACTAAGACTGTCAGTGATTCTGTTTCTGGAAAATTCATCTGACTTGAGTAAAGCAGCATAAAGGCTTCTCAGCAATTATTTAAGAACATATTGCTGAGTTCAGCCTTTATGGAAACAACAGTTCTGAAGTTTGTGTTTTGTAGAAGCAGTAAAAAAAGCATAAGCATAACCTAAGCATAACATTTTCACTTTATAATAAAAATGATCATAGATCAGCAAACAATCTGAATTCTTCTGAGCTGTTCTTGAGGAAAGTTTGCCAATAATTTATCCAACAGTGAAACAAATGTCTCTACTGATGACTTAAACAAAAAGGCACTAAATTCAGTATAAATCTTGTTATTAATATAAGTTGAGCTTGGTTGAGTCTCGGAAAAAACTTTTTTTCAGAAATAAACACACAGATGTGAATATGAGAATTAACCTTAACAAAGAAGCTGCCAAATGTCTACTCAAATAGGTGTTTATATCAGCATGATTCCCAAGATACTCTGCATGTTGCACACAAAGCACATATTTTTCGATGGCATGGAGCTTGCATATCTGTGTATTTAAAAATATTATTCATGTATTACCTCTATACAAAGTCGTTACACTTTATGGCAGTTCTTGGGTCTGAGTATGTACATAGCCACATCCCTACCCTGTAGTGGGGTGAAAAGCTGCTGTGCACTGGGCTGACCCCAGCTGTGCAACAGGCTTTTCCTTCTTGCTCCCTCTTCTCATTTTCCTGGTAATATACCTGGACACATGGAGGATATAGAAACATGCATCCATTCTGTCTGGAGTTTGCATTTTAGATGGGTTTTCACTTTTAAGAAACTTTCCTTCATTTTATAGCAGATAAAATTCTTTAGTCCAGTAATCCAAGTGGAGAGACTGAATTTTTCTTTACAGAAGAAACTGAGGGAGATGAAAGGACACAGTTTAAGTGCTGCAATCATTATGTGAGTCACTAGAAGATCTTTTATTGCCTTCGTCAGTACCTGGTAAAAGCCCTCCTCACTAGTTTTAAAATTTGTGGTCTTGTTTAATATATAATAAAATAGAAGACCTTGTGCCCACAGGATCTCCAGGTGATGACTACCTAGTTCGGAAATGGAACACAATGTAAATGGAATCATTCTCCATTTCTAAACTTGAGGTTTAGATTATTTTTTTCTTCAGTGTCTTAAAAACAATACCTGTATCTTAAGCAACTAAATAATTTAAGTTTTGGAGCAGAACTGATGTCCAAAGTGTAAATGAAACATATGGACTAAGAAATAATAAAAATCTACTTATTATGAGCACTGTATGCTGACAAAACAGATTTTAAAAATTCTGCAAAGTTGTGGTAACAATAATATCTGGTAAGAGCATTTTTCATATTTCATCAAGGGTCTTAATGTTCCCATTCCTAATCTCAGATTGAACACAGTACTTCATCTGAAAAAGGTATTATACAACATCTTTTTGCCAGAAACAGGTAATTTATTTGTCTAATGTCAGAAAGGAAGCCAAAGGAAAGGCCAAAGAAAAACTCAGTTCTGACTTTATTACCTGGCTTTACCAATTAAGGCATAATTGCAAGCATTAAAAAGTTTGCTTGGATGTTAACTCTGAGGTGCAAAGAATATTGAGTCAAGATTTTGCCTCTTCACAGGCAATTGAGGCTATATTTTGACCCAATGAAATTACTCTGTTATTTGTAATTGCTTGAAATACTCATACGACATTATTTTACAGATTCCAAACGGTAATGTGTGTATACCCAAACACAGAAAGGGAGGCACTTTTGAAAATTAGCTATGTTTCACGTAAGGTATGTACCCTAATATATATAGAAACAAAAATATGAATAATGCAGAAAAGCAGGATTGGATTACTATAGTTTTCTGCAGATTCATAACTAGACACAAGAAATATAAAAACAGTCTCTGTACAATCATTTTTAATTTTGTCAGGAAAAAATGAAACATTTACAATGTTCAAATAGGTACTGTGCTTGATTTTTTTCTTTTACAAATCATATAGATTAATTGCCTGCAGAAAGGGATATTTAACCAATTTTAAGCAGCAGTAGACAGAAAAAAGCTGTTAGTTGTGGAATGAACACTGTGAGAAAGAGACCAAGCTACATGCCTCTCTTAGCGTAGATTTTTATCAGAACAGAGGAAAGGCATTGTTAAAACCAGAAGTATAAACCCTGTCAATATGTGAAAGAACTGACGACAGCTCTGTTTCTTTCAAACTAGGAAATATCATGTGGATTGTGGGAGAGGAATAAGCCCACCTAAAAACTGGGAAACGTGAAAGGAGGAAAGAGCACATGTGCAAGACAGAAATAAGTCAGATGAAACATTTTGGATCTTTGAAATTTCAAAAGGATACACATATACTACAAATACTTTGGAGAATTTTCTAAATAAATGAAGAAGTACCATTATTTTCAGCTGGATTCTTCTAAAAAGACACATGTTTTATTGAAAAAAAAATGTTTCCCAGAATATTTATTTGAGAGCTGTAACTTTTCGTGAAACTATGTGTGAGGGCAATAAAATGTTTAAATTCCAATATACTCAACTATACTTCAAGACCAAAAAATTTGAATTTCAAGTGATTTTGTGACACAGATTTGAAATAGCTCACTGCAAGTATTTGGTATTCTGTGTGAAAAAGGCACAGCATCACATCATTAGTATTTTTACAATTTGAGAGATATTAACAATCCCATTGATATTCTTACTTAATGTCTTTGCAATGGATGAAACCTTTCTTTATGGGAAGCCATCATATTCCTTATGCAGATAGCAAGAATGCTTCTTTCCTCCTAATAGCAGGAATCTACCTAACAGAATTCGATAGATTTTTATGCGTAATGAATTTCTGGCATAGTATTTAACCCATTAGACTTTTTTTTTTTTTATGTGTTTATGAGCACATCGGCGATGTTGAGTAGCACATTAATTAATGTTAAGTGTCGTAAGACCTACCACAATTGATGATTCTTTTCTTGTCCATGGAAAGCAGAGTTTTAAAAATCAAGACTTAAAGTGGATTACAAAATTCAAGGAGAGTTTGAGCTGATACAGAGGCTTTGATATAAGCTCTGATATGAAAAAAACAACAATTGAGCAAGTATACACAATTTTCAGTGGCTCTAAAGGAGAAAAAAGGCTTTTGTCATCTCTGCTTGAACAGAGATACTCTTACAGAACATACTCTTACAGAACACAATCCCACTTTTTTTTTTTTTTGTGGAACACCACCTAGCGTATATTAACATTTTCTCACTTTTTAATCTTTTTCTCACTCAATTTGTATATGACATTATTTTTCAACCACAGTTTTAGCACAAGCAGGGGCAGCTGTGACAAGGGAAGCTTAGTCTGGTATCTATAGAGGCTTTGTTTATTAATGAAGGCATTCCTTTCATTTGTGTACTTTTACAGAAGTGGAGAGCTAGTATAACATCTTTTCACAAGAGAACACTGAACCCCTTTGCAGAAATTTAAATGTAGACACCTCCAAAATGCCAAAAGAGTTTTAAATCATCAGCAGTCAATACAAAGGATAATGTGGAATATACAACTTTTAGTACCGAGGAAATGATATTACTTCTCTGTCCTCTATAATAACATGTTAATTTGCAAAATTTTCTATGCTTTCTCCACAAACATAACTATCATGAGTAGTAATAACAGTAATGATGATCTTTGATAATTTAAACTAAGAAATAAGGAAGCATAGCTCGTAAAAATAGAACTTAAATTTCTAAACAGGCGTTTTTGTTCTGCACACAGCAATTACTCCCGTTGTCAGCAAGATGAAAATTTACTACCCCAGGAAGTCATAAAGACTCTGATGTATTCTTACACAAGACAGCGTGAGTCGCATCTGAATGAGACCGTCCTTTCCAACAGCCTCCCTCTCCCCCTCTACTACACTGTACCAGTCCTTACATCTGTGGCATACTATCGGAGGCTTTGGCACAATGCAGATATAACAATGTAATGACAGCTGCGGGATGTTGATATAAAATCCTAATGCTGAGGATTTGGTGTAATCTACGGCTGCAACTCTTCAAAGCGCTACTTGCTGAGCTGTCTCAGGCTACCCAAGCCACTCTTTTTGGTCCTGCAAAAAACCTGGGGACATGTAAGCCTATTGGTAGCCAATTTGACCAGATTTCAGAAGTACCTTCATTAGCTATGGATGTCATGTCAGCTGACATGGGTATTTACTGACAGAGATTTTAGGTTTTAGTACTTTTGACTCAGTCTGTAAATTTTATACACATGTGGACCAGCACTTGAAGACAAAAAAAATATTGTTCCCATTCCTAGTCCAGTATCCATTCTGTATCACCTTTCTGTAAGTTCATGCATATGGAGAAGTTAAATTGACAGAAGTAAAAACTTAAATTGAATTTAAAAATATTCACACAGGTGTACAGAAAGTGATTCTGTGAACACAAAGTACAAACATCTATTTCCTTTCTTTCAGTGTCAGATGAATGCTACATATTGAACATTTTTAGGATTCCTTTCTGTTCTGACAGACTGAATAACAGAGATTAGTGATTGATCTCTTTGAATCACCTGTATAGAGAAATTTCCTTACAGGTTCCAAGAGATCAAGTAAGAGTATTCTGGTATGATGCATCATCAAAAGGAATTATAGATTAAACAGATAGTAACTCAGTCTTTTTTTTTCTGGCCTTTTACTATAGAAATGTATGTTTATTCAGTGAAAGCTTGTCTTCTGCCCATTGATTTCTTACCATTTCCTGTAAACATTGTTCATTTTGTTCGTTTTTTAATCAATAAAAGCACAATTCAACCACAAGTTCACTAAAAATCGCAAGAAAAAAGAAGGAAAGAAGCTTCTTTTACAGATAACCATTTTTAAATCAGTAGTGCCATACGAGATGATTTAGAATACAGCAGTATTTGGAGTTAAAATTTTCTTGTTTAATCAAAGTTCCTTGACTATATCTAAAGGTGAGTTCTGAAGATACCCTACATTCTGCCAACCACAGAGCTTCCTAAATCTCTCTGACTGGTTGTCTTTTGAAGTTATTTCAGGACATGTGCCTTCTCCTAGAATCTGAACAATCAGATTGGCCAAGTTTGCCTTGTACAAAGATGACTGATGTGTGGGAGCTAGAGATGCAGGCTCTGCCTCATCAGGGACATTTATACTTGATGCACATGAAGAAAAAACAATAAGAAAACCCCGTCTTTCTAGAGACCTGAGGACTCTTCCACTTCCTCTTATACAGTGTTCATTCACACAGGAATGCATTTGCTGTCTTTCTCTGTCCTGTATGCTCCAGTTTCTGGAACATTTTGAATGTTTTTCTGTTTATACTTCTTTTTAAAATCAATGCTATATGGTATACTCACAGTGTATCACACAAACAACATCCTTTTTCTGAGTGCATATAATTTTGACATTATTCATCTTAAACGTTGATAATAGTGACCAGATCATATCTTCAGCCAGTCTACTTGAATGATTTATTTCCTTCTCTTTTGTTATAGTCATCAACCTCCACGAAGTAAAACGTGTTGTACGACCTTGGTGTACAGCTTTTCTCTTTTTCAATCCTATCTCAGCTCTGCTTGGAAAAAAAACACAAAAATTTGCAGACATGCTTCCTTCAGCTTTGTAATAATTTGTAGTCAGTATTTAGTTTGGTATGATGTGCATACTGCATAGCATATACTGTGCTCTAAGAAGTAACAGCAGTAGTAAAAAAAAAAAAATCCCTTCATGTACCCTCCAACTATAGCATGTAAACAATGTTACACAAAAATTTGATTTTTACCATCTTTTTCCATTAGCAGGTTGTCACAATTTATGTTATCTATCTTAGTTTTAAATAATTTTCTTCTCGGTTTATCATGAAACAAGGCAAGTTCCAGCATTGCTGATTCGAGATTTAATGTGACAGGTTTTGCCTCATTAATGTCATTTTCTCTTTGAAACATATGAAGGAAAACTATCAAGAGGTAGCCATGAAATCACCAAATAACTGCAGATTAGTGTCCTGGTGTATTGGGGACCATCGAACTTTAAATTATTTTGTTGCACTACCTTAGCACTGAAAATTAAAAAGGGTCATGAATAACATCAAAGCAAACTTGCAGCTTTTATTCAAACTAATAATTCTGTGATTATTTTTGTACTGTTCTTTCAGATCACCTCACACAAAGTTTTTCCAGTGCTGCCAAGCCAGTAGTTTGTAATCTGAAATTGTTTCCCATGTTATCAGATTGATTCTGGAATGTCTTTAATTTACTGCACTAAGATAATATCATGACCATCACTCGTTATCACCTTGTATTCAGGTTTTATCTCAGCTTCCCAAAATGTTAAATCAAGGTTTTGACATTTAGTACCTACTGAAGGCAGTACAACCTGAATCATACATGATTTAAAAACAGCTGCTAAGTTCTTCGTTAAATACGATTACAGATGATGCATCAAACTTGTAGCCTCTAAACAATAACAGTAAATTTCTTTGCTGAACAAAGAAAGTTATAAAACAGTGAACGAATCTTAAAAAAGTTAAAGCTCATATTTAGGCACTAGATTATCTCAGGTTTTCCTATCCAAAAATTACAGCAAAAAACTTGCATAGTATTGCCATGGAGTAAAGAAACTGAGTATTATCATTGTATACTAACTTAAACAAAGAGGCCTCATTAGCTATGGCGACTTACATACACTACATCTAGCCTATGCTGATTTAAAAATAAAGTATTGGTTTGTATTTATATTCACAGATCAAGGTTAGCATCAAGAAAATATTTTCTAAGTCAGAGAAGGGACATGAATATGAGAAATGTTGCTCAGTGAGATCATCCTGTGATTGCTTACAATCTTGTGCAGCTGAGTGTAAAGAAAGTAATGAGAACTGTGTGTAAAGGCAGTAAAGACATTGTGATCACTGTCTTTCCATCTCTTTGTCAGCAGCAATTCTTTAGACAGTTCATTGGAAAAACATTTTGTACGTACTTAACTAGTCCAAGCTGTTATCTTCTTTTCCTGCAGCACTTATCCTTGTGTAGCACCACAGATTATCTCTAAAATATTTGTATTTTTATTAGACTTTGTGGTCTCAAGTAGATTTACTTTGTTTTGTTTCGCGTTTGTGATACCAATGATTTCTTAATAAATCCACTCTAGAGACTTCTTTGCTCCGACCTCAGAAGTTTCTCAGGAGCACATGGTTGCAAATGACAATATTATCTCCTACTGTATTGTTTTTTCTGAAAGTGAGATGCAGAGAAAAGGAAGTTTATATTTGCATGGCTCACAGAAAATCACATTACAATTGAACAGAGAAATTAAACTTTTATGGTTTTATATCATCAGAGAGTAATACCAAAATAGATACATGCATGTAAACTACGTAAATGTACACACATGTACCTATATATACACATATATGTAATAATCTTGTACAATGATATTTTTTACTGTGAGAAAATTTTCAGATTTAGTGAAATATTTATTTTATACACTCAAAACCACATATGAGGAAAATATGACAAATGGGGAAAATATGACTGAAATAACTTGCTGTTATAAGCTTCACACTCACATGATGTCTTACCATTTACAAAACACTTAAAGTAATAAAAGGTATATTATTTTTTTATCCTTCCATTATATTTGTTCTCACTTCCATAGAGATACAAGGAATGCCCATTTCACAAGTTCTTTTACAAAGTATAATAAATTATTTTCATTACAGAAAGTCATATTTTCTTCCTATCATTTTTCTAGTTTCATTACTATTATCTAAAAGAATGAAGTATCCTAATAATCTGGTTGCAGACAACTAGCAAAATAATACATAAATTGCTGTATTATCACAAAAGTCTCCAATAGCTCAAGGAAATCTTACACGTGTGAAAGCCAGCATTCCTAAACAAACACATAGATAACAGCCTGAAAAGCTGCAAAAAGAGGTATTAACAGATTATTCTGTTCATATCACTATGGAGTACTGAATAATTTCACAACAGTACTGAATTCTATTACAGAGCCTTCATTACTGGATTATTGGCCCGTTAAAGCCATCAACACGTTGTTCTTGAATAGTCACCATAATGATGAGCCACTGCCCTGAAACGTAATGATGTGTATATGCCCTGCAGCAATAACAAAATCATAAATTAATGTATACTAATATAACAAAGTACTAAGTGTAGTTGACAACAATTAGTAAAAAGACTGGCATGCTTGTTTAGTATTCCCTAAAGCAATGAGAACAGTAGGTGAAGAACTTGTTTTAAATACACCGTATCTAAGTGAAGATATGAAGAAGGAAAAAGTGTTCTACCATCTCTAGTGTCCAGCCTTGGAGGTACAACAAAGTTGTGCCTGTATGTTTGTATTATGGATTGTTTTATTCATACTTTCTGGATTTTTTCCCATTTATTAATAGAAATAACTGGGAGATTCATAGAACTGTTTCACTAAAAATTCTGGAAACAGAACTTCTGTATTTCCCAAGAGAACAGACACTGCAGAGCTACTAGCACTGCACATTTTTATATGTGTCTTCCAAAACACCTTCAACTTTAAGCTGAAAAGACTCCTTTGTAGGAATGAAAGAGTAGCTCATTTTCAGCACTCATTCAGTTCTTGTAATTTCTTCTGAAAGTGCCAAAAGGGAAGCCAATTAGTTGGAGTTAAGATAGATTTTGTGATGTGTCTCGAGATCATTATTGTATTTCACACAGGTCACTGACCCACTGTTGGCTAGTAATACATTACTGATCGAGAAACTTCAAATTGTTACAATTCATCTACCAAGTTCTCATTCTTTTTTGAAAGGAATTATTAAATTTTCCTTCTTTTCAGGTAAAAATTGGATTCTACCCCGGAAGACACGCTTTAGCTGAAATGCAAGTTACTGAACTCAGTTCAGGGGCAATTGGGTGAAATATAATGACCTACGGGAAGTGATCCAAGTATATAATCAGATTGCCCCTTGAGCCCCTCAGGTCTGTCGTCTATGAAGTTTAGCTGAAGTACTCATGCTTTTTGAATCTGCACCCTTGTATACTGTGATAAGCTGCTTCTTAAAGAAGCACTCTTCTCGCAGTTCTGAAGCAGAGAGGATACCCCAAAACAACTATTTATTGCTCCAGTTGTATTGATAGAAGTGTAATCGCTGACTACAGTGCTTGCCACTATAACAAAGTGGAATCCATTCACTCCATCTGGGACTTACTCTGCCTTTGTGCTTCATCAAACACCTCGTCAGGCTACAGCAGACATCCCAGCTTTTCTGTTTCACAGGGAGACTTTCCCAAACTTCTAAATACCTAGACAAAACTTTTCAAACTACCTTTTCCTTGAATGCATTTAATTAATAACAGAACATCTGTTTCATTTGTGAAAAAAATAGTCACACGCTTAACAGAAGGCTGTTAAAAGAGAAATGGTTACTATATCATCCCAATTTCTGGAACCTTTTCTAATTCCACACTGAAAATTCAGAAAAAATTGTATTCCACTGTAAAACTAAAAGCTGTCGTTGAATTTCCTGTTACCTGATCGGTGTATCACAGCTTTTAGTTGCAAAGAAAAAAAACCTTCAAGTTTTCAACAAGTCCCAACAACAAATGGGATATTTGTCAATGTGAAACCCAGTCAGATTATGGACTTCTATCATAGCATCCTGATAAAGTGATTCCGCTAGCAGCTTAATCCTAAATAGCCATAAAAGCTGAACAAGAGATTTTCCTTATCAGCCAGGAAAAAAAATCCTTCAATATTTCCTTACTGTCACTATTCCACTGTAATTCACTGCAGTCAATTGTTTTCTGTCCTTTGCACTCCCTTTCAAGTCTGCTATTGTGCAAAGCGAAATGGGATATTGGAGGGAGAGGATTCTTTTTTAAAGTTGATCAAAATTACTCAGAGCTAAGGAATACGTAAATTAGAGAAAAAAAACTTTCAGAATAAAACAGAATCCAGGGACAATAATAATAATCCGGGGACAAATTACTATTGACCAAAGTGGCACATTTTACAAATCTGTGGAGTGCCACATCAAAAAAAGCTTGTATAACTAATGGTAAAACTAAGTAAAATATCTGAATATTGACTTAGCTATCATTATAAAAACAAACAAACATTGAAAAAGAAATAGTGAGCAAGGCCTGGAAGATATCTACCTGATAGCTGGACATGATCAGGTAAGAGTTATCCTTAGGATCATCACAGCCTATCAAGCTTGATTTCCAGAATTTTTTTCCCCTGAATGTATGATTTTTCATCTTGGCTAATTACACCAACTGAAGTCTGTGCTATACCAGACGTTAAAGAATCCACACAGGAGAGATGTTTTCACTGACAGGTAGTTTTTCAAATATCCAATAAGGCGTAAGCAGTCAGGAGTTTCTCCTGTGATCCAAATATTGACAACAGATCCCCTTTGTGTGGTTTATCTGATGTACAATAAGGGTTGAGCTCCTCACACTGCATTATCTCCTAATAAGGCCTCTAGTCTCTGCTTGATGTCTTACATTTATGAAATTTGTAGTAATTTAACATCTCTGAAGCTCATCAGATTTGTTGGCAATTTACCTCTGGGTTCAAAAGTTATTAGGAGGGATTAGCAGGCCTATAGTCACATTAAGTCATACATACCAAACAAGGTTGAGAATGTTCATTTTCTGAGAAAACCAGGCTAAAAAAAAAAGCACACATGGTTGAATCTTTTAAAATTCTTTGAATGTACAAGGTTAGTGAGATCCTGTGAGTATAATTTAGGTAGACTTTCACAGTCTTGTCAAAGACTTTACAAGACTCCAGTCAGGACTCTGAGAAAAGAAGTAAACATGAATGGAAAGGCCAAGTACTGTTATGGATAAAAATCTACCTAGAGGACAAAGGAGAAGAAAAGTTTCATTGTGAGAAATGATTAATAGTTCTGTTTCATACAAGAATGGTCCATGGAAAGAAAGTGAGCAATGAGACAATAAATCTGCAAATCATATAATATTATTTAGACTAATCAGGAGCAGAAGGAGCTGTGATGAGCTCTAGAAAGCTGTAACCAATCAGACAATGGGAACTTGATAAGCAGATGAAATGTGATATTACCAAAAGCAAGGTAGGGTGCATAAGAAAAAGAAAAATGTAAATCTTTCTTCTCAAAAATGCCAGTCATAAACAAAAGATTTGGAGTATCAAATAAGAAACAGTATACAAGTCAATATTGCAGTCTTGCCCGGGCTTTTGGTTACTTTGCTTTTAAAAAGATGCTTCAAAATGAAAGAGGCTCAAGAAGAGTGAAAATACTGAAGCTATAAGGAAAAATGCCATATGAAAGGAGGCTGAAAATGTTAGCATTGTTTGCTTTAGAAAAGACATGAATAATAGAGAACATGAGGAAAACCTACAATATAATCAATGACAGACAAGGTGGAGTCAGCATACTTATCCCCTTGTTTCATAACACAAGAACATGGGGACATTCAATTTAGTTCAAAGGCGGAATCCTGAAAGACTATATGTACTTTTTCATGTAAAATGTAGTTACACTGTGACACTTCTGCTTTCAAGAACTTATTTAGGCTAAATTTCGTGAGATTCGAAGAGAAATTGCATATTTACATGATGATCAGGTCAGAGGCCTCCAAATTAATGACAAATAAAACTTCAGAAGTTAAATTCTGCCTTTCATAGCTTTTATGATTAAATCAGTCTCTAAAAATTAGAAAGCAGCAGGTGACCTGTGTAAGGGGGCAGATTATGCCAACTGCAGATGCCTTAACTCAGTCCCTCAAGCTCCTTGGTCCTGCTATTTCTAAACATAAATTACTGCATAAAATGACCACTGGGCTAATCCAGTACAGCATTTAGTTTTTTTCTATGTTTCTGTGTAGCCTAATTGAATATGCAGGTTCTACTGTACAATTACTTTATTTTTTTGTGACATTGCATTATAGCTCAAATCAGAATGCATCTCAAAGTGAATTTGAAAATGAATAAGAAATGAAGGTAGTTACAGATGCAATCCGAAGTACATGAACAACCACTTTATTTAGCTAGCAAAAATCTAACGGGTGCCTGAGCAAGCTTCCCAAAGGAACAAACAAGCAATTAAAAAGTCAAAATCACAAAAATGTCAATGGTTATTTTGTCTCTCTTCCCCATCAGGAGCACTCATTAAATAAACATGAGTCGTCTTTTTATATTTCTGTGATTTTGTCTTTTCCTTGAGTGCTTATTGTTCCTTTGGGTTTTTGGTTTTGTTTGATATTGCTTTCTCCTACATTTTATATTACAGCCTGGTTATAAAGAATATAAATTGTAAACTAGTCTTACCAGATGTCAGAATTACAGTTGTGTGAAAAAGGTCCCAGGTCAGAGAAGATTACAAAAATATTGTGAATCAAAATTTTTTTTACTAAGATAATGTAATGATAATAATAGGATGAAAATATCAGCTAGGATTCTGAAAAGAACTTAAGTGTCTGTTCTATTAATTTCAGTAAGTATCAAGTTCTCAGTGTTGGTCTTTGTCAATCTCCCCATTAATTCTAAGTAGTCCACCAAGTTCTTGTTTCTAGAATTGATCCATTAAATAACAGGAACCACAACATTGGGAAGGTTATTGTTTTTCTGGAAATGACTGTGTCTCATATCACAGAAGCACAAGACATAGTAGAAAGAAATATTGTATTAATCTATTTCTACTATAAAAAAGCTAATTCCTAGCATCAAAATAGCATGAAGAAGTCTAATTCTTCACATTCACCAACACAGGGAATAATATTAAGTAGCTGCTCTACAAAAGCTAACTATTGTATTTAGAAGTTCTTTTATAAAAGTGGTAATGTGCATATCATTTGAAATACAGTAAATAAAAATATATACTTTGATCTGAAGTCCAGAAGTGGAAAGGTCATTTATTATTATAGAGTTTAGATAGCCATTCATCACATATTGAAAGATATACATTATCGATTACACATAATACTAAATCATTTATTAGTCTTTGATTCTGTATAGAAAGAATGTTAATGTGAATATGAACCACAGAGGAATGAGGTTATTCTTAGTTACATTAAAGAAAGTGTTATTGGTTTGGTTTGGGTTTTAGGAAAAAATTTGAAATGAGTAAAGGTCCACCTGCATCATTGTGTAAGCTGACAATGGATTTTGGAGAAATTCTTGCTATAATTATTTACTACAATGTTTCTTCCATCTTTCTCTCCAACACTTGGTGTCAACTATTGTCAAAAAGAGAATATCGAAAAGTGTCAATTGCTAGATTAGCTGTAGCAATGATTATGTTCCCTGCCATGGGATATTTGAAAATATGCATTTTACAGCAAAATTGCTGAATTTTTCAATGCATAGTCAAACCGATTTTTTTCTGAACTCAAAAAACTTTTTAGTCATTAATTAAAACATCTAACATGCTTTTAAATATCCCATAAAATTATGTTAATCTTAAAGCAGGACACCTGGTCCCATTCAAGGTTCAGCTGAATATTTGGCAGGCAACTTGTATCAGTGATCTTCTTTTAAAAAGTAATCCTGTCACTCTCTCAGCAATGTTATATCAGTCTGACAGTGTTGCCTTATCTCTTTCATCTTTTTAGTTTCATTAACTCCTGGCAGCAGCCAAACTTGTTCATAAATGAAAATGAGAAGAGAAGACCTTGATGAGCTTCATTATCTCTGAAAGTGATAATTATGTTTTGATCAGAGGACAAGATGTTGATGCAGCAATTTTTGATAGGTGGAGCCTCAAGCATAAAATTATATACCCAGTAACAAATGTGCACAGTGATAGCTTGGAACAAAGCGGAGAGTGAATAATAGCATTTCTGTAAAGAAAAATTGTGGTGGAAGAGGCCCAGTGGAGGCATAACAGGCAAAAAAAGAATACACAAAATAGGTTGGAAAGATTGTTAGTTTCTGTTGGTAGCGTCACTGGAAATTAAAAGAAAGCTGTCAGAACAAGA
The DNA here is from genome assembly GCF_964195595.1 of Calonectris borealis. NCBI lineage: Eukaryota > Metazoa > Chordata > Aves > Procellariiformes > Procellariidae > Calonectris > Calonectris borealis. The sequence goes on along the minus strand of NC_134315.1, from coordinate 33,683,915 downwards.
TATCCATTAAAACAAATGGTTAAAACAAAAAATGATATTAGCTGCAATGAGCTCAGAGTACTTTACAATCCCTGAAAACGATACCGATTTCAGTCTCAGGAACAAGAGAGTGCAGAAAAAAAAATTATTTGGGTTGGGACATTGTTCTGATACTATACCAAAACTGGTTAAATAAAATTAATTTATGTTAAAAACAGCAATACAGCAATACTCCTGAGTCAGAAAGTTGTGATTAACCTGCCTCATCTTCTGTGTAAACCTGAAGAAATGTTGCCATTACTGTTAAGGAGAGCAGGCTAGAATTATTATTTAAATCCCACTGAAGACATTTGGGCCTACTTTTTTCTTGAAAGGCATTTTAATTGCCTTGCCCTAGCTTGTTGTCCAGGCTCCCTCAATAATTAATGGAGAAAAGTAAGCATCTCTGTAGGACAATTAACATCACCTGTATTAGGCTCCATCTTTGGAGGGAATTAATCTGTCTGTGGAGGCATATTGTAGTCTAACTACTATAAAGACAGCCTAGATGTCTGGTTTAGACAGCACATAATTTTTGAATACTTAGAATTAATTTATGTCATTTTCACCCTTGAACTTGAGCACATGGTTTGGATGAAGTGATTTTAACCATATAATCAAAGCCAAATATATTTTAGGGATTTTGCTGAATGAAATTTTTGAGAAGTGAAATGAGACATTTTCATTTGCAGCATAGTATCACAAGCTTCAGTGAGGACTCCATACAGATTATACAGCCAAATATTATATGGCATAGGAAGAAGCACTACCCAAAAATCCAAAATGAATAATTCAGGGGGAAGCTATCAGTATCTTTTGTCTCAGCATGGCCTCTCCTTTCATTCCCAGAACTATTTTGTAGACTATGGACTTATTCCTTGCCAATCAAAATATTCCCAGTGGACTCTCAAAGGGCTTGATCACTTAGACTCATCTCAGTTGTAAATCTGTCAAAGGCAAACAACTCAAGGGTTGAGTCTGGGTCTAGATTAGACACAGAATGACCTTCCGAGGACAATTCTGACCTGTAGGAATTTGGACAGAAAGGGCCAAGAGTAAATGCATTAAAGGAATATATGAAGGAGTAACTCTGATAAGTTAATTCACAGACTATATAAACAAGATAGAAAGTATTTTGTGAGAAATATAATTTGATTTGAATTTCTTTTCTCTTCCTTTGGAGTTTACTTCTGTCCTTATTACAGATATTCAAATGTTGAATTGGAATCTGTAAGCTGAGTAAATCGGAATCTCCTTTGAAAAATTTGACATAGAAAATATTAATATAAAAGCACTACTTGCCTTTTTCTTTATTTGATTTATTCCATTGTTTAATATAGAAAGAAATAGTAAAAGAATAAAAATACATTGTATTTCACTTGTGATCGTGTTGTCAAAATGTCTGTGCTTTATAGGAGAACTCTTTTAGTTACTCCTAAAATAGTTAATTGAAATCTGGTAACTGGGAGCCTAAAATATATGATGTAATTATTCTCTCTGTAAAAATTTGACCTGTTAAAATTTTTTGCATCCTACCGTATCCACTATCTCTCACTGCACTTTTTAAAGATGTTTTTTTAAGATACATTTTTCAAATGTGTCCTTGTATTTTAGGAGCTGAATGTATGTTTTTGAAAATCCCATAGATTTTAGAAAGGTGACATGCATATTTGGTGTGTATTTAGGAACACACAGTGGCAAATGGAAGTTGAGGCATTGGAAATCAGTATGCTTTAATGGATAGACTTTTAAAAAAAATTTCACTAAGCACAAAACTAAATTTTTAATGGTATAATTATCTTTTAAAAAATCTTAATTCAAGTTTCACTGAGAAATCTGCAAACAGCTGCCATGAAGAGAAGGAATGAAAGAAGCAAAGAGAGGACTCACATGGTTAGAGTTAGAATCATAGAGTCATTAAGGTTGGAAAAGACCTCTAAGATCGAGTCCAACCGTCAACCCAACACACCATGCCCACTACACCATGTCCCTAAGCGCCTCATCTACATGTCTTTTAAATACTTCCAGGGTTGGTGACTCAACCACTTCCCTGGACAGTCTGTTCCAAGGCCTGACCACTCTTTCAGTAAAGAAATTTTTCCTAATGTTCAATCTAAACCTCCCTTGGGGCAACTTGAGGCCATTTCCTTTCGTCCTATCGCTACTACTTGGGAGAAGAGACCAATGCCCACCTCGCTACAACCTCCTTTCAAGTAGTTGTAGAGCGCAATGAGGTCTCCCCTCAGCCTCCTCTTCTCCAGGCTAAACAGTCCCAGTTCCCTCAGCCGCTCCTCGTAAGACTTGTGCTCCAGGCCCTTCACCAGCTTCGTTGCCCTTCTCTGGACACGCTCCAGCACCTCCATGTCCTTCTTGTAGTGAGGGGCCCAAAACTGAACACAATATTCGAGGTGCGGCCTCACCAGTGCCGAGTACAGGGGCACGATCACCTTCCTATTCCTGCTGGCCACACTATTTCTGATACAGGCCAGGATGCCGTTGGCCTTCTGGGCCACCTGGACACACTGCCGGCTCATGTTCAGCCGGCTGTCAACCAGCACCCCCAGGTCCTTTTCCTCTGGGCAGCTTTCCAGCCACTCTTCCCCAAGCGTTGCATGGGGTTGTGGTGGCTGAAGGGCAGGACCTGGCACTTGGCCTTGTTGAACCTCATACAATTGGCCTCAACCCATCGATCCAGCCTGTCCAGGTCCCTCTGCAGAGCCTTCCTACCCTCCAGCAGATCAACACTCCCACCCAACTTGGTGTCGTCTGCAAACTTACTGAGGGAGCACTCGATCCCCTCATCCAGATCATTGATAAAGATATTGAACAGGACCGGCCCCAATACTGAGCCCTGGGGAACACCGCTCGTGACCGGCCGCCAACTGGATTTAACTCCGTTCACCACAACTCTCTGGGCTCGGCCGTCCAGCCAGTTTTTTACCCAGCAAAGAGTGCACCTGTCTAAGCCGTGAGCCGCCAGCTTCTCTAGAATGCTGTGGGAGACAGTGTCAAAGGCTTTACTGAAGTCCAGGTAGACCACATCCACAGCCTTTCCCTCATCCACGAGGCGGGTCACCTGGTCATAGAAGGCGATCAGGTTGGTCAAGCAGGATCTGCCTTCCATGAACCCATGCTGGCTGGGCCTGATCCCCTGGTTGTCCCGCACATGGCTTGTGAGTGCCCTCAAAACGAACCGCTCCATAATCTTCCCTGGCACCGAGGTCAGGCTGACCGGCCTGTAGTTCCCCAGATCCCTTCTTGTAGATGGGCGTCACATTGGCAAGTCTCCAGTCGTCTGGGACCTCCCCTGTTAACCAGGACTGCTGGTAAATGATGGAGAGCGGCTTGGCAAGCTCCTCCGCCAGCTCCCTCAGTACCCTCAGGAGGATCCCATCCGGCCCCATAGACTTGTGAGCGTCCAGGTGGCGTAGCAGGTCGTTAACTTCTTCCTCTTGAATTATGGGGGGTTTATCTTGCTCGCCATCCCTGTCTTCCAGCTCAGGGGGCTGAGTACCCTGGGGATAACTGCTCTGGCTATTAAAGACTGAGGCAAAGAAGGCATTAAGCACCTCAGCCTTATCCTTGTTCTTGGTGGCAACGTTCCGTCCCTGCCCCCTGTCCCCCGCCCCCCCCATCCAATAAAGGATGGAGATTCCCCTTGGCTCTCCTTTTGTCATTAATATACTTGTAAAAACAAACATGAGTTTTCACATCTTTATTTTAGTCCTGTTTTCTCTTTTTTTTTTTGGCATTTGCTGTTAGATGCGCATTTACAGTAAAGGATACCTGCTTTGTTGGTTATATTTTTAACTCCAAAGTCTGCTTTTGCAAGTGCAGTGTTAAGGAGCCATTTTTTAGATTGGTAACCAGCACTGTTTTATAAGAGTGTCTGACTGTCTCTACCGTGTAAAATGTTCCCCCACAGTACAATTTTAGAACCAGGTTATAGTCACTATAATGAAACCAGGGAGACTATAATTTCGTGAACTTATTTTTCACCAGCTCAGAACAGAAACTGTTTTCATCTGTGGATTGAAGTGTCTGTAAACAAAAGGTAGCAAAAATAAAAAAAGTTGTATAACTGCTATTGTTAACTACACTGTGTTTCTATCTTTTTGTGAGATGCAAAAAGCATGTGCCTATTAAACTGTGACCTCTTGAATGAAGCCACAACATGTGCTGCGTACTTGCTCATGGCCTACCACATTGGAGCACGAATTCTGTCCAGGGATGCTATCTTTTAATAAAAAAAATTTTTAAAAAGAGAAACGAGAGAACAATAAATAGCTACAATAATACTAATAAGTACCAAGCTTACTCACGTAATGGCTGCAACTATCATCTAGTGAATGCTTCTTCATGATCAGAATCAAACAATGGATAATGGTTTGAGCCTTAACAGTTCAACAACATAGCCAGAAAACAGGTTCACCTGGGGCAAAATGGGAGAAAAGACATGTGACATTATATGAACAGACTATACTACAGAAAAAACTTCAGCTGGGTAGCTCAGTCTGTTCTTTCCACATGTAATAAGTTCCACATTATGGTCGAAAGAAGGAGAATACTCCATGTCTTCTACCAAAGCAAAAGCAGGAACGTTTGATGTGTTATTCCAAATTGTCACTGACTTTCCCTAGATAGTAAGTATAGTTCTAATGTCCATCTTTTGTAAGGGGCTAGTGCCCCCTACAAAATAGTAGCTTAGTTTCTTTTTGTTATCTTATTAATTTACATAATAATGCTTGGTTGGACTCATCCTAATCCATATAAGCTATTTTGAATGAACATGGTATATGAATTGTCTTTATTTTTTAAGCAAAATAAAATAATCTGTTATTTGGTAAAAATGAAAGTAATGTTTTTCTCTTCTGTCAAGAAATACTTGTAAATAGAACTTAGTCACAGAGGAAGGAATAGTGCTAAGTGACAGTTTCCACTGATACTATAAAACTATAAATCAGGTAAAGAAGCATACAAAAAAATTAGATGCTCAAGTAACAATTAAAGCTAGTGTTGTTCCAATATCTGAAAAGGTAAACAGACTGGCCAATGTAATTATAAGGTGTACAGCTTGTGTGTCGATCCTGGGCAAGTAATAGAAGAGCTGATATGGTACTCGACTAATAGAAAAGTAGAGGCAGGTAATGCAGTTAATGATAATGAAATGGATTTTTGGAAAATATATACTGTCTGGCTAATCTGATATTCCTTTTTTTTCCCCATAAGATTATAAGCCAATTGATAAAAAGTAATTATCATTAAGCCATTTGTCTTGTTTCTGCATGACATTTTGATTAAGAAAGTAGAATGATACGAAGTTAGCATGACATGCATTGACTAGATTGAAACTGACTAACCAGCAGTCAAAACATAATGGTAATTGTCGCCAAGGGGGTCAATTCCAGTTGGGTCTCACAAAGATTGATTCGTGATCTCATTTTGTTTAGCATTTTAAGTAATGGAAAAAAAAATAAAATCAGTACTGACAAACTTGGCAGATGACATAAAGATTGAGAGAATGATAAAAAGTGAGTACGATAGGTCATGGAGTATGAGCAAACAATATGTGCTTTAGTACAGACAAACAAAACATATACGCAAAAAAGTACGTAGCTCAAAATGAAAGGAGACTGTCTACGGAAGCCTACTGTCTGTGGTGTCCAAAAAGTTAAATTAGATTGTTATAGAAACCTTTTATAATTTTTGAATGTATAAAACCAGAGAGGGGTAGGCTAAAAAAAACAGATATTAGAATAGCTAGAATACAGCTCGTTACTGTCCTATGGTGAAAGAAGGTGAATTGGACTCACCTCTGTTCTCAAACCAGAATTATAATGGGAAGACTCACAGTAAGGAGTCCAATTCCACTAGACTGTGGAGGAAAACATGCTTCAGGCAGCAGAAGAGGCTGCAGAAACTTTGGAACTTTGAGGGCTCTGATTTAATTTCTTTTCTTCCCAGCTTCATTACAACTCCGTGTCTTCCTTTCTCTCCCTTTTTCTGTCTCTCTGTCTCATATCCTTTCATTTTTCCTTCCATTTATCTAACCTTAAAAACTGTGAGAGTTACATGCTGTTCGTTACCACTACTGTTTCCGTTCTTATTTTCATGCATTCTTGTCTTTTGCTCCCTATTCCCAGCCAAATGTCTCTGTTGACCTGTTGTGTGTCTTTGGATAGAGACCACCAACTATTCCATGACTCAACAACTTCTAGCTCAATTCTTAGTTACTCTTTTGGCACTACAGGACTATAAACCAGTTTCTAATTGCGAAAGCATTGAAAGAAATTATACTACCTCCCACTCCATTTTATTCCTGAATGTGTTCAATTGCTTTTGGATTTTCACAGAAAATCAAGGTTTTTGAATCATTTAATTCCTCCAAATACTACTATGTTTATCTGTAGCACTCTAATGAACCTTCAAGTCTCTGAAATGAAAAAGGTTACAATATGGGAAATATTACTAACTTCTTGTATGAGATGGCTTTCCCATGCCCTTAGATGATGTACATTCCTTGAGCTTCTACTGTATGCTTGTATATTCAAGAGGACGGTGATTTAGCCCAACTTCAGCCAGTTGTAACTATACTTTTGATGCTTCCAGCACCAGTTTTCAAGTCCACCCACATCTTAACGTCTTGAAGGCTTGTCAGTCACCAGCAAGGGTGACTGATTACTGTTTTTGCTGGTACTTTACAGAGTGTTTTCTCAGTGTAAACTTGCCCATACATGGTGAGTGCTGCTAAGATAATTTTTCTCATATGGATTGTACTCCCCTCCTAATCCAATAAGCAAAAATTTTTCTGTTGGAACCATCATATCCAGTGACCCCATGTGTTTTGCAATTAATATTCAAGTTCATGTGTGGCATCCAACCGCCACAGCAAGGGAGCTGTGTCATTGATTAAGAGATTGGCCAAAAATCAAAACCCTCTCCACTTCTTAGTTTATCCTTCACAATAAATTGCCTCTGGCCATGCCCCAGGAGACAGACCTGGACAGATGCAGGAAGAGTGTCAAGTACTAAATGCCCATCCTGAGGACTTATCCACACAGAGAAATTGAAGATGCTAAAGGTAGTTCATGCAGAGTAATTTTCTCAGATGACTTAATCTTCCTGCCAATTCCCATAGTTAAATCAGATTATAAAGTGGAGAAACTTGCCTCTCATCTCTTCTGTCCTCCAGACAAGCCATACTAGATGCTAGGTTCTTCTGCATTTCTTTTACTAGCGGTACTCCTAACATATCGTCATGGTTTCACCTGGGATAGAGTTAATTTCCTTCTTCATAGCTGGTATAGTGCTGTATTTTGGATTTAGTATGAGAATAATGTTGATGATAGCAACAATTAAAACATCAATGTGTTAAGTAGTACACTAAGCCAAGGACTTTCAGCTTCTTATGCTCTATTGACTGAGAAGGTTGGAGATACACAGGAGCTGGGAGAGGGCACAGCCAGGACAGCTGACCCAAACTGGCCAAAGAGATATTCCATACCATATGACGTCATGCTCAGTATATAAACTAGGGGAAAGCTGGCCTGGGGGGCCACTGCTTGGGGACAGGCTGGGCATTGGTCAGTTAGTGGTGAGCAATTGTTTTTCATTTGCATCACTTCTTTTTCTTGGGTTTTATTTCTCTCTCTTTTTGTTATTTTCTTTTTCATTACATCATTATTATTATTATTATTATTTTATTATAATAATATTTTACGTCATTTATTAAACTGTTTTTATCTCAACCCATAAGTGTTCTCACTTTTACTCTTCCAATTCTCTCCCCCATCCCACTGGGGGGGTGGAGTGAGCGAGTGGCTGTGTGGTGCTTAGTTGTTAGCTGGGGTTAAACCACGACACATACTAAGCATTTTCCAGGCATATAGATTCTTGATGTAAATTACAGACTATTATGCAAAGGCATGTATATGTTCCACTACCAAGCTAGCAGCAAATATATAGTGTTTATGCAGCATTTGTCTTGTGTGCTTACTTCATCTACTTTATTCAAATGATAGTGTCCTCTGTCTCCTTCCCTACTAACATTTTTCTCTGCTAATCCAGACAAAGTCTCTTTACCTTTGGGACTGAAGGGTTAATCTTCTTCTTTCCTGCCTGGTCTGTATGTTTGCTCTAGGAGTTATCAAAAGGATTTGGAATGAAGTGTGAAAATGAAGTCAAAGCACAAGGGTATATTGCCTGATAAGGCAATGTTAAGAAGCAGAAAAGAATTTATAGAATGGCTAAATTTATAGTTTGCCTGTATTGAGATTGAGGGGTCAGAATAAGACAGTTAATTTGTGATAATATTTTAACAGAAAATGTATATTTACATGTCAGTGACTAGAAAATACCAAATCTTCTGGCTTTCAAATGAGAAACAGTATAGGAAAAAATTGAAACTTATAGAAAAGTTATAGTAGGGTAAAGAAAAGGAAGTAGGGAGAGGGAAGGCAAAGTAAGTCTTTTTATGGACAAATAATTTTCAAACTATTTAATGTGCAAAAAAACTCCTGTACAGAAGAAATTAACTGCGCAAAATAGATGAACAATAAATTATAAGTAATCAAGGACAAGAATCACTTCTATTATGTCAAATATCAGAGGTCTGATCCCGTGTTGCCTTGCATCTTGCCTAGTCTTTTTTTAATACGCACAAAGCATATTCATGGTAGATATAAAATGCCATTCTAACATGGGAGGCAATTCATGTACCATTTAGAACCTGTTCCAAGACTGAACAAGATACAGGGCAGGAAAGAATGAGTGTCCACTGGTAGAGAGAGATGGGAGGGTAGACAGAGGTGCCTGCAGAGAAAACCCACCCCGTTCAGTGTGCAGTCCACAAATACGCCACAGAATCACTGCTCTGTGTAGCTTCTTTTTTCCTGTTTCTCTGGTCATGAAAATAAAAACTATAGAAGACATCCTCTGAAAATTCTGTCTGAAACAGATGATGTGGTGTTGAGACCAAGAGTTATCTCACCTCAAATTTTTGTCAACTGCTCAGCCCAAGAGGAATGAGAAATATTACTAATCCCAAGGAGGACCTTGGTTGATAGCATATGAAATAATGCAGATGTCAAACAGGTTACAACAATGATAAAAAAAGTAAAATCACTTTGCTAGACAATGAATAATATCTTTTTCTACTACTTCAAGGTTACTGTGTATTATAATGAAACTGGGAAAAAAAACAGTAACTTGAACTTAGGCAAAAAGGTAAAAATTCCACAATTATATCAACTACTTAAGTGCATATGCTTTTACAATTATTCCGATATGTAGCATTTTGTGTCTTATGCTGTTTATATTCTCAGATAAGATGATAATTCTAAAAACACTGTGATGTTACTTGTTATCAGTCATAACACTATCTTTGTTGGTCTAAATTTTCCCACAAGTTTTGTTGTAATTTTTCAGATAAAAGATATGTCCTTTTACATTATCCATTATGGTCCTTTGAAAAAGATTTTTTAAATCTGATTGTTCCCTTTAAATATCAACATTAGTCACCCTATCTTATGATGTTGCTTCTATCAATCTCCATTGATCAACTTTTAATAACTTTAGATCTCTTACCTGCGTTTCCTTCTGGTTTGGAGTATATTAAACAACTTGCCAGTTATGGAAACTTTGAGTGCAGCTCATTTTTAATAATTTTGATTTGTTGCAGGAAACACAAAAGGCTGGAATCTCAGCAGGATTAAATACATTTAGCTTTCCATAGTTCTATGAAATTAAATGGCAGTGTGCCAGTTGATATCCTGTGAGCTTCTACACATAAATATGGAAACAAACTACTTTTTGCAGGAAATATTTGAAGCTTTTCTACATATTGCCACTCTTTTTTTCTTCTTTTTTTTTTTTTCTTTTTCGCCCCCCCCAGGGAAAATAAACTCTTCCTCATACTACTCTAAGGGTTTGCAGTTGTGACAATTGGGAAATAATGCAATGTGTTCCTTTTGGTAGGCAACAGGATGAAAACAAAGTCCATCTATAATTCAGAACTACAGTGTATCATATAAAAATAGAATCAAAATAAAATAATAATGATGTGATTCATGAACCAGAAACTCTGATTGTTCAAGAAATGTAATAGTAAAGTTAAGAACATAATTCATTAGTGATATGAAATACAAGAGTTTTGAATGAGGAGCTGAAGAAAGTCTTAAAGTAATTTCTTCATTAGAGTTTATTGGAAAATTGAACATGAATTCATGCATAATTAAGGTGGAATTAGCAGCAAACATGAGACGTACCATCCATAGCACTCTCACAGGTGATGAGGGTACTTTGCTTAAGAACAGCAAAGTCTGGCCAGGTGAATCCTGGATTACCTTCAGGATATTAATTTGCACTTTACAGCAGCGTATAATGAAGTTAATGTGGTATTTGGTGTGCTTAATTAAAGGTAAGTTCCCAATGGTCGTCTTCTTAATTAAGAAAGTGGCCTAAATAGGCCAGTATTCCACTTTTTATCATTATGACTGTAATCAGTCATGCAGTACGAATTGTATGACACCTCGTCCAGCTGAAGACTACTACTTCAGTTTAAGTGTTTATCAGAACTATTCTTTTTATATGTAGCAAAATGGCAATATTTGCCTTTTCAAGGACATAGGGTTATGGCTGAATTCATGGGATAGATAGATCAGAAGTCTAGGACTGAGGGACAGCATCTGCTTCTCTTGCTGGCTGATGAGATCTGCTGCTGCTTGGCTGCTCAGGCAGCTGCACCGAGTGCAGGTGCTTGTTTGGGGGTTTTGCTTTTTCGTATAGCTTTCTGCCAGTTTACTTTTGGTTTCTGTCTTCACCTTTGTTAGCAGATTCAACTACTGTAATCCTATATTACTATTTATCACACCCTGTAACTGCCAGGAGAACATTACATATGACAGTGTAATGGCAGAAATTTGTCTCAGAAGTGGTTACAGGGTAAGAACTTGCTCCTGTTCTCTTCCTCAGTGAACCGTGTGGCTTTCCCAAAGCGATGTCAACCAAACTTTAATGCCACACTGTAGCATCCAGTACCATCTCACGTCCCATCTCTTTTGTCTAGACTATACTCATTCCCTGCATTAAAACTGCGTGTTACACTAAAAGGAAATAACTGAGTCATGAAACAAACATTCCAGACATAAACAGTTTAATAGATGATGAATTAATTAATTCAGTGCTAACTAATTTTAATAGAGCAATGAGTTTAGCATGTAAGGGCTTGAACTTACAAAGCTGCAGGCACACAAATGACTTGCTCAAGTATTCACTGTGTTTGAAACATGAAACATTGTCAAGTATGGGAAGAGAAATGTGAGAACTGAACAGTTTACATACCTTGCAGATGCAAAGAAAAAAGCAAGCCAGATGTGCCCATTTCCTTACAGAAAGCAGGGAGATGGGAGAATGATATACAAAGACCTTTTTCTGGTGTTGATTTAAATTAATCCACAATGCAGACGCTGCTGTGGTAAGTCTGGTATAAAGGCAAATTAATGCTCATAAGCCTGAATATAAATCCTACAAATAAACATTTCTGTATCTGAAGACAGTCCCTGGAATGGAGGATGCAATCCGACTGAAATGAAAACAGTAACATTTCTTTGATGTTGGCCTTTGATACCAAATTTAAAGTTATTAAGTTGATATATTTCATATGTGCAATTAATCTTAAGATAGACGCAAGAACAAATTTCTTGTAAGGAAGCTGCTCTTAGCAGCAGTTCCTAAAAAATGGAACGGTTTCTGGTTTTTCACTGGTAAATTACAAAAGTAACTCACCCAGTAAAAGCCTGACTAGAGAATAGGATGTTACTTTAATTCTGTATAGGGGGATATTTTCATACCTTTTCCCAGCAAACTCAAACACTGCTTTTCCAGATGTGTACAATGAAAACTAACTATGAGATACCACTCTCTTGAAATCAATAGCAGTTTTGCAATTCCCATCAATGGCTCCGATACTGCGTGAGCGGTACTTGATAGCCTGATTTCAGAGATAGTGAGGGGATATGGCTTTTTTTCATTAAGCAACACTTGTATGTGTAGCAGACATCTCACCCAGAGGTACCTCAGAAATGTCTCCCTTTTGTAGTTTGGAACATCCTATGCACTCTTTTGACCTGAAATAAACGAAAATGTTCTAGGCCATGTGTTCATTAATGTAAGTGAATGTAAATATAGAAATAGTTAGAAACTAGAAATACATTATTATTATATTAATAAATACTTACTATTTGTCATTGCTTCCCATGGAAACCAAAAAGTCAATAGATTAGTTTAAATCATGGCTTATTACCATTGCTAGCTCTTTCTATTAATGTTCTTAAAGGTATCTGTAAAACATATGAAAATTTCTGTCTCATTCCTAAAATGTCTCTGACTCACCCACTGATTTTTTACATGTTACACATACATCCCAAATGCAAAGCACAGTCTAGTAATTATAGTAAATAAAAGTAAAAAATACATCATTGAACTCTCAGGCTTTAAAATTACCTCATCATTACCTATGTGCTGAATTTAAGTTTTCTGTTGAATATTCATATGATCACAGCACTGGCAACTCTCCAACTTTCTCCTCCTCAGAGCTTTAGCTGCTTCTTATGGGTGCTTTCTTTGTATTTGATATTTTCATTTTTATTAAAACAGTACTAAATCTCTAAGATTATAATTATAGCACTATATCAAATTCCTATTTTCAAAATAAAGGCAAAATGCCTTTTTTCAGAAAAATTATTACAACAAGCTTCAGTACTTCTCTGCATCAACACTTAAAAATATTTTTCTTCTCATGTTGCAATATAGTAATTGTGCTTCTGAGACTTTTTTCATTCCTATTATGCCAAGGTACCATTAAAACAGACCTTTAAGAATAATTTGATCTAATCATCTGCACCCATTTTTCCAGCACAATAAATGAAAGCAACAGGCACATAATATTTGAAATAAATAGACATTTAAGCTTAGTTAATATAAATGTTTAAGAAAGACAAATATGTTAGCGGTTTTTTTCTAGCCCTACTACTGCCAACTCTACCACAACTCTACTACAGTCTCCTTTTTAAAAAAGAGACTGTTTTAATGCATCGATTTATTTTCACTGAAGAACATTCAAAAAGGTAAACCCTGTAGCTTAGGTTGCTGGTTGTTGCATCTATTCTTGGAAATGCTAGAAAGAGCTGACTTTTTTTTTTCTTTTTTTTTAATAGTGATCTAAAAAATAATCTTTGATGTTAATGTCTTCTTCCTGCAGAAAGCAAGCAGTATATATGAACATACTGTAAATGGTATCAGTATAGCAGCTGTTTGCCTGTTGTAATGCTGGCCATCCTTTGTCCTTTTTGTTTTTCTTTATTCCTTGCCTTCACTGTTAATGATTTAGCATTTAATGAGATAAAAAGATGAAAGAAAGGGCAGGACCAAAATGAACACTATGATAAAATTTGTGCGTCTGCTGTGTGAACTATGTATCATAATGCTGTCCCAGATTCTTCTGATTGCATGCCGTCTTCTACCTTTTTTAAGACATGGATCTTAGATAAAACAGAACATCTGAGAACCAAAATGGGTTTAGAAAACTGTAGAAGAGCATTGATCAGAACATGAAGAAAATCAGATTGCATAAATGATTAACCAGCCCTTGCCATCACATCCAACCACTGAAGAAAATTAGTACTAATAGAAAAAGAACCACCAACAAGAGACTGTTAAAGAAATCTTACACCAGTGTTACTTCAGATTACAGGCAAAGAAATTTGGCCATTATCTGCTAGAGAACACTTTGTCAATCTCATGTGTCGTTTAGGACGGTGTGTTTTATGGGTTTAAGGAAATAGTTAGAAGGGAGATTTCTGTCATGCCTAAGACCCTATGAAGCTTATGGAAATTGTATTTACATATTAACTACTTAATTTAAATGTTGGATCTGTCACTTCGGGGAAGGAAGAGAGGCAGAGTTCAGTGGGATAAAGGTATGTAAAACCCTTAAAGTTCTTATTTTAAACACAACAGATTTAACTTTCAGTCTGCACAGTACTTTCTGAAAAGACCTGGAAGACAAATGAGCTTTGATCTGTGCTTCAACAAAGAACTGGAGTTCAGGGTGCAATCTAAAATGCTTGCAACACAACCAGCTTTGATGTCCTGGCTAGCATTGCCTGCTATTCCTTTCTGGTACAATTCGGGCTACTCAGCCACAAGCGAACTAAGTTGGTAGGCCAGTCTGGAGGAAGCTGCACTACTGCTCATGCTGTACCTTACTTGGGATTAAAAAATGGCTCCAGCCTTCCTCTCTTCTAGGTTGGTATATTTCATGAACACTAGACTAATTTACAAGATTTCTAGATACATAAGCAAGCTTGTTGAAAATATTTTTTTTTTTCCTGGAACAAATCTATATTCCGTTGACACTGCAACCTGAGGAAATATTGTATATATCAGCATTTTTAATGTAGGCTAGTCCGCTCATAAAACCATTGCTGCCTGAGCTTACATACTGTCACTTTTTAATACCCTAGTGACTGAAACAAAAGAAAATGTGTTATAAGCCTTTTCCAAAATTATATTTGGGAAACAAACAATGCCATTTACAATTTAATAGAAATGTAACTATTTAATATATCAGTACATTCTCCTCTGCTCCAGTCCCTCTGCCTGAATATAATATCCCAAGTATATATCACTTCTCTACTTATGCTAAGCACATACAACTAAATCAGATTCCTGAGTTTTCTTGTCCACTTCTATGGCTTGAAATGAGATCCAGACGTTATTAAACTCTTCCATTTTGTTGTCTATCCCCTAAAGATATAACCTTTTTATCTGATGCCATGGATTCAAGATCCATTCAAAATTCTGGTCATTCCTATCAGACCAATACCATGACAGATTTGTTTTCAGAATCATCAGCTGTGCTGGTTTTGGCTGGGATAGAGTTAATTTTCTTCATAGTAGCTAGTATGGGGCTATGTTTTGGATTTGTGATGAAAACAGTGTTGATAACACAGAGATGTTTTCGCTGTTGCTGAGCAGTGCTTACACAGAGTCAAGGCCTTTTCTGCTCCTTCCACCACCCCACCAGCGAGTAGGCTGGGGGTGCACAAGAAGCTGGGAGGGGACACAGCTGGGACAGCTGACCCCAACCGACCAAAGGGATATGCCATACCATATGACATCATGCTCAGCATATAAAGCTGGGGGAAGAAGAAGGAACGGGGGACGTTTGGAGCGATGGCGTTTGTCTTCCCAAGTCACCATTACACGTGATGGAGCCCTGCTTTCCTGGAGATGGCTGAATACCTGCCTGCCGATGGGAACTAGTGAGTGAATTCCTTGTTTATCTTTGCTTGTGCGCGTGGCTTTTGTTTTACCTATTAAACTGTCTTTATCTCAACCCACAAATTTTTTCACTTTTACCCTTCTGATTGTCTTCCCCATCCCACCAGGGGGGGAGTGAGTGAGCAAGCGGCTGTGTGGTGCTTAGTTGCCGGCTGGGTTTAAACCAAGACATCAGCCTTCTAGGTGCATCTTTAACACAGTGTCGTGGTTTAACCCCAGCCAGCAAAAATAAACCCCACGCAGCCGCTTGATCACGCCCCCCCTCCGGTGGGACGGGGGAGAGAATCGGGAAGGCACAAGTAGGAAAGCTCCCGGGTTGAGATAAAAACAGTTTAATAATTGAAATAAACCAAAGTAGAACAGTAATAATAACAATGAGAACAACAAGAATAACAGAATACACAAAGCAGGCGATGCGCAATGCAACTGCTCACCGACCGCGGGTCACGAATGGGGGCAAGTCCCCCCACACACCTGGTTTTTATACTGAGCACGATGTCACATGGTATAGAATACCCCATTGGCCAGCTGGGTCCACCACCCCGGCTGTGCTCCCCCCTCCCGGTGCAAGCATCATCCAGCAACAGCCAAAGCATCAATGGGCCATCAACGCTCCTTTCACACCGAACCCAAAACACAGCACACCCCCAAGCTACTGGGAAGAAAGTGAACTCTGTCCCAGCCGGAACCAGGACAATATCCACCCCTTATTCTATACCATCTACATCATGCCCAGGTCTCACATTTTCCCACACATTCCAATTAGTCACCACTACTTTTCCCTGCCTTTTGATATATATATACGCACACAGGGATATCATTCCCTTAGTCCATGGGCCATCCCTCTAAAATGTCCATTGAGTTCATTTAGTCCATGACTTTGGGTTCCATCTGTTGTAACAGTCTTTCAGGGCAGGAGAGATGGTGTGTGGTGTTGGACTCTTGCATGGGGAGGCCAGTTCTGGGCGCTCGTCTGGTTCTATCGTTGCACCTTGCTCAGTTTCATCAGAGTTCATCCTATATTAATCTGGGAGATTCTTACTGTAATACTGTTAATATGGCATATGGTAACCATAAAAGTGATGACATACAGTACTATGTAATAACTAACATCGTACAATTCAGTTCATTGGCTATTTTCACCCAAAATCAAATCCCCCTGAGGTACACACCGGACTTCCCCATCCTTTCTCATCACCCACCAAGTGCACCCAGGTCCCTGAGCAAAAGCAATCCCACGGATGGGTTTTCCCTTGCCAGAGGCAGGAGCAACCCAGACCGTCTTCCCCAGCATATTTCTCATATACATGACAGGGACTTTATCCCCCTCTACAGTACGTAAGGGTTTGGATTGGGCAGGGCCAGCTCGAGTGACAGATCCCCTAGTGTTGACTAACCAGGTGGCCTTTGCTAAATGTGTGTCCCAATGCTTGAACGTCCCACCGCCCATTGCCCTCAGTGTTGTCTTTAACAGCCCGTTGTATCGTTCAATTTTTCTGGAGGCTGGTGCATGGTAGGGGATGTGGTAGAACCACTCAATGCCGTGCTCTTTGGCCCAGGTGTCTATGAGGGCGTTTCGGAAATGAGTCCCATTGTCTGACTCAATTCTTTCTGGGGTGCCATGTCGCCATAGGACTTGCTTTTCAAGGCCCAGGATGGTGTTCCGGGCGGTGGCATGGGGCACAGGATATGTTTCCAGCCATCCGGTGGTTACTTCCACCATGGTGAGCACATAGCGCTTGCCCTGTCGGGTTTGTGGGAGCGTGATATAATCAATCTGCCAGGCCTCCCCATATTTATACTTCAACCATCGTCCCCCATACCAAAGAGGCTTTACTCGCTTGGCTTGCTTGATTGCAGCGCATGTTTCACATTCATGGATAACCAGTGCAATAGTGTCTATAGTTAAGTCCATCCCTCGATCGCGAGCCCATCTATATGTTCCATCTCTCCCTTGGTGGCCTGAAGTGTCATGGGCCCACCGAGCTATAAATAATTCACCTTTATGTTGCCAGTCCAGATCTACCTGAGCTACCTCGATCTTAGCAGCCTGATCCACCTGCTGGTTGTTTTGATGTTCTTCACTGGCCCGACACTTGGGTACGTGAGCACCTACGTGATGTACTTTTACAGTCAGGTTCTTTACCCGGGCAGCAATATCTTGCCACAATGCGGCAGCCCAGATGGGTTTACCTCTGCGCTGCCAGTTGTTCTGCTTCCACTGCTGCAACCACCCCCACAGGGCATTTGCCACCATCCATGAGTCAGTATAGAGATAAAGTACTGGCCATTTTTCTCGTTCGGCAGTGTCCAAGGCCAGCTGGATGGCTTTCACCTCTGCAAACTGCCTCGATTCACCTTCTCCTTCAGCAGTTTCTGCAACTTGGCGTATAGGACTCCATACTGCAGCTTTCCATCTCTGATGCTTCCTCACAAGGTGACAGGACCCATCAGTGAACAGGGCATATTGCTTCTCGTTTTCTGGTAGTTTGTTATATGGCGGGGCCTCTTCAGCACGTGTCACCTCCTCCTCTGGGGATATTCCAAAATCTTTGCCTTCTGGCCAGTTCGTGATCACCTCCAAGATTCCTGGGCGACTGGGGTTTCCTATTCGGGCCCGTTATGTGATCAGCGCGACCCACTTACTCCACGTAGCATCAGTTGCATGATGTGTAGAGGGGACCCTCGCTTTGAACATCCAGCCCAGCACCGGCAGTCGGGGTGCCAGGAGGAGCTGTGCTTCAGTGCCAACCACTTCCGAAGCAGCTCGAATCCCTTCATATGCTGCCAATATCTCCTTCTCAGTTGGAGTGTAGCGGGCCTCGGATCCTCTGTATCCCCGACTCCAGAACCCTAAGGGTCGACCTCGAGTCTCCCCTGGTGCTTTCTGCCAGAGGCTCCAGGTAGGGCCATTCTCCCCGGCTGCGGTGTAGAGCACATTCCTTACATCTTGTCCTGCCCGGACTGGCCCAAGGGCTACTGCCTGAACTATCTCCTGTTTAATTTGTTCAAATGCTTGTCGTTGCTCAGGGCCCCATCTGAAGTCATTCTTCTTCCTGGTCACGTGATAGAGAGGGCTTACGATCAGGGTGTCATTTGGAATATGCATTCTCCAAAAGCCCACAACGCCTAAGAAAGCTTGCGTTTCCTTTTTGTTAGTTGGTGGAGACATGGCTGTTATTTTATTGATCACATCTGTTGGGATCTGACGACGTCCATCTTGCCATTTTATTCCTAAAAACTGGATCTCCTGTGCAGGTCCCTTGACCTTACTTCGTTTTATTGCAAAGCCGGCCTTCAGAAGGATTTGGACTATTCTCTCCCCTTTCTCAAAAACTTCCTCTGCTGTGTTGCCCCACACGATGATATCATCAATGTATTGCAGGTGTTCTGGAGCCTCACCCTGTTCCAGTGCGGTGTGGATCAGTCCATGGCAAATGGTAGGGCTGTGTTTCCACCCCTGGGGCAGTCGGTTCCAGGTGTACTGGACACCCCTCCAAGTGAAAGCAAACTGTGGCCTGCACTCTGCCGCCAAAGGGATGGAGAAGAACGCATTAGCAATGTCAATGGTGACGTACCACTTGGCTGCCTTTGACTCCAGTTCGTATTGAAGTTCTAGCATGTCCGGCACGGCAGCACTCACTGGTGGCGTCACTTCGTTCAGGCCACGGTAGTCTACTGTTAGCCTCCACTCTCCGTTGGACTTTCGCACTGGCCATATGGGACTGTTGAAGGGTGAGCGAGTCTTACTGATCACTCCTTGGCTCTCCAGTCGACGAATCAGCTCATGGATGGGGATCAGGGAGTCTCGGCTGGTGCGGTATTGCCGCCGGTGCACTGTTGTGGTAGCAATTGGTACCTGCTGTTCTTGGACCTTCAACAACCCCACAACAGAAGGATCCTCTGAGAGACCGGGCAAGGTAGACAGCTGTTTAATTTCCTCCGTCTCCAGGGCAGCTATACCAAAAGCCCACCGGTACCCTTTTGGGTCCTTGAAATACCCTCTCCTGAGGTAGTCTATGCCAAGGATGCACGGAGCTTCTGGGCCAGTCACAATGGGGTGCTTCTGCCACTCATTCCCAGTTAGACTTACTGCCGCCTCCAACACAGTTAACTCTTGGGATCCCCCTGTCACTCCAGAAATATAAATGGGTTCTGCCCCTTTATAGCCTGATGGCATCAGGGTACACTGTGCACCGGTGTCTACGAGAGCCTTATATTCTTGTGGATCTGATGTGCCAGGCCATCGAATCCACACAGTCCAGTAAACCCGGTTGTCCCTTTCCTCCACCTGGCTGGAGGCAGGGCCCCTCTAGTCCTGGTCATCATATTCGCTATCCACTTCTTGTAAGTATGAATCAGAAGTCCCTTTGTTAAGGTCGGAAGTGGAATCAGCCCTTCTACTCTGTCTGGGGAACTGCTCACGGGAGACTGGAGCAGCAGTTTTCCTGGAAGAACCCCCTTTTGTGGTTGTTTTCCCTTGCAACTCATGTACCCGTGCCTGTAGGACTGAGGTAGGTTTTCCATCCTGCTTCCTCATGTCCTCTCCGTGGTCATGCAGGTAAAACCACAGGGTGCCCCGGGGTGTGTACCCACGATGTCTCCTCTCTTGAGCAGAGGGACGCTTGCTCCTAATGGCTGAGACACTGGCCTGTGCAGGTGGGGAGCAGGACATATCCTCTTTGAGTTGCTGGACCTCCTGAGACAGTTTCTCCACAGCAGAGACACAGGCCCGTAGGGAGGAAGAGAGACTTTCTTCATATTGCCGGAGTTGGCCAGCCAGTTCATCCACTGTTTGTTCCTCTCCATCTCTCCAGGTCATTACTGCCAATGAGTTTGCATGTGACGCTGGTGCGCTCCGTACAAACTTCCGCCACATGGGTCGGGTGCATTTGACTTCATCTGGGTCTTTGGATAACTGCTCGTTGTTCAGGTCATCATAAATCACTTCCAGCACGGCTAATTCTCTCAGGTACTGGATACCTCTCTCCATGGTGGTCCACTTGCCTGGGTGGCATATAACATCTTCCTTGAAGGGATACCTTTCCTTCACACCTGACAGGAGTCGCCTCCAGAGGCTGAGGACTTGTGCCCCTTGTCCAATTGCTTTGTCAATGCCCCCTTCCCTAGAAAGGGATCCCAGCTGCTTCGCTTCCCTACCCTCTAATTCCAGACTACTGGCCCCGTTATCCCAGCATCGGAGCAGCCAGGTGACAATGTGCTCGCCTGGACAACGGCTGAAGTCTTTTCGCATATCTCGCAGCTCACCCAGAGATAGGGATCGGGTGGTCACCATCTCATTTACGGGTTCTGCCCCCTCCTCCTCCTGTTCTCGTGATGGCCCTGGTTCATCTTCATCCCTTACTAGACGAGCTGATTTTCTTGTGCATTTTCTTTTTTGTATAGGGGCGACTGATACCGGCATGGGTTGGTTCTCTATCGCAGGGGGCGGAGTAGCTGCCGTGCCTGCCCTGGGGGGTGAGGGAGCTGCTGTGCTTGCCGTGGGGGGTGGGGTAGCCGCAGGGCCTGTTGCTTTGTCATCAGCTCCAGAGACGTTTCCTTCCCCCTGGGGGTTCTGAGTGGTGTTAAGCAGGGCTCGGGAGGCGTGGGCCAGGCCCCAGCACATTGTAGTGATTTGTGTCTCCCTGGAATGGCCAGGGTGACAGCATACTTCTTCCAAATATTCTACTAATTCTTCAGGGTTCTTCACTTGTTCAGGGGTAAAGTTCCAGAACACTGGGGGTGCCCATCGCCCTAGGCATTTGCCCATGCTATCCCACTCGCCCTGCCACTCATAACTATCCAACCTTGGGGCAGATCTCTGGATGACGTTCTTAAATTGCTTACTAACCTTGGATAAAACCGCAACAATATTCCCAAGGAGTACCAATAGATGTATCTTAACTACCCAGGGATGTTCAAGGTACTGGCAAGTTATTTTAACAAAGGAGATGAAGGTAGCGAGGGTGCCATTCTCTATTTCCTCCATAAAAAATCTCTCAGAGGAAAAGGTATAATTGCTAATGGTCTCCATGAGGTGGTACCCGAAATGCAGAAACGGCTTCATTACGAATCCCAAATACCAAATAACCCCCAATGCCAGCGTTTTAGTAACAAATCTCCCAGGCAAAACATCATTAATCACTGCAGAGCACAACAGACTACAAAACCCAACTCCAATTTTTAACAGGTACAGTAAAAACAAGAGCATGGTGCAGAACAAATTAATATGTTACCAGATATAAATTGCTTAATATGCTCTAAATAATCTGTCGTTATCTCAACCCTTCGTGCCCCACGTTGGGCGCCAAAAAGGACTGTCGTGGTTTAACCCCAGCCAGCAAAAATAAACCCCACGCAGCCGCTCGATCACCCCCCCCACTCGGTGGGATGGGGGAGAGAATCGGGAGGGCACAAGTAGGAAAGCTCCTGGGTTGAGATAAAAACAGTTTAATAATTGAAATAAACCAAAGTAGAACAGTAATAATAACAATGAGAACAACAACAATAACAGAATACACAAAACAGGCAATGCACAACACAACCGGTCACCGACCGCCGACCGCGTGTCACGAACGGGGGGCGAGCCCCCCCCCACACCTGGTTTTTATACTGAGCATGATGTCACATGGTATAGAATACCCCATTGGCCAGCTGGGTCCACCACCCCGGCTGTGCTCCCCCCTCCCGGTGCAAGCATCACCCAGCAACAGCCAAAGCTTCAATGGGCCATCAACGCTCCTTTCACACCGAACCCAAAACACAGCACACCCCCCAAGCTACTGGGAAGAAAGTTAACCCTGTCCCAGCTGGAACCAGGACACCTCTGTATCCCCGACTCCAGAACCCTAAGGGTCGACCTCGAGTCTCCCCTGGTGCTTTCTGCCAGAGGCTCCAGGTAGGGCCATTCTCCCCGGCTGCGGTGTAGAGCACATTCTTTACATCTTGTCCTGCCCGGACTGGCCCAAGGGCTACGGCGTGAACTATCTCCTGTTCAATTTGTTCAAATGCTTGTCGTTGCTCAGGGCCCCATCTGAAGTCGTTCTTCTTCCTGGTCACGTGATAGAGAGGGCTTACGATCAGGGTGTCATTTGGAATATGCATTCTCCAAAAACCCACAACGCCTAAGAAAGCTTGTGTTTCCTTTTTCTAGTTGGTGGGGACATGGCTGTTATTTTATTTATCACATCCGTTGGGATCTGACGACGTCCATCTTGCCATTTTATTCCTAAAAACTGGATCTTCTGTGCAGGTCCCTAGACCTTACTTAGTTTTATTGCAAAGCCGGCCTTCAGAAGGATTTGGACTATTCTCTCCCCTTTCTCAAAAACTTCCTCTGCTGTGTTGCCCCACACGATGATGTCATCAATGTATGGCAGGTGTTCTGGAGCCTCACCCTGTTCCAGTGCGGTGTGGATCAGTCCATGGCAAATGGTAGGGCTGTGTTTCCACCCCTGGGGCAGTCGATTCCAGGTGTACTGGACACCCCTCCAAGTGAAAGCAAACTGTGGCCTGCACTCTGCCGCCAAAGGGATGGAGAAGAACGCATTAGCGATATCAATGGTGGCGTACCACTTGGCTGCCTTTGACTCCAGTTCGTATTGAAGTTCTAGCATGTCCGGCACGGCAGCACTCAGTGGCAGCGTCACTTCGTTCAGGCCACGGTAGTCTACTGTTAGCCTCCACTCTCCATTGGACTTTCGCACTGGCCATATGGGACTGTTAAAGGGTGAGCGAGTCTTGCTGATCACTCCTTGGCTCTCCAGTCGACGAATCAGCTCATGGATGGGGATCAGGGAGTCTCGGTTGGTGCGGTATTGCCACCGGTGCACTGTTGTGGTAGCAATTGGTACCTGCTGTTCTTGGATCTTCAACAACCCCACAACAGAAGGATCCTCTGAGAGACCGGGCAAGGTAGACAGCTGTTTAATTTCCTCCGTCTCCAGGGCAGCTATACCAAAAGCCCACCGGTACCCTTTTGGGTCCTTGAAATACCCTCTCCTGAGGTAGTCTATGCCAAGGATGCACGGAGCCTCTGGGCCAGTCACAATGGGGTGTTTCTGCCACTCATTCCCGGTCAGGCTCACTTCGGCCTCCAATACAGTTAACTCTTGGGATCCCACTGTCACTCCAGAAATACAAATCGGTTCTGCCCCTTTATAGCCTGATGGCATCAGGGTACACTGTGCACCGGTGTCTACGAGAGCCTTATACTCCTGTGGGTCTGATGTGCCAGGCCATCGAATCCACACAGTCCAGTAAACCCAGTTGTCCCTTTCCTCCACCTGGCTGGAGGCAGGGCCCCTCTAGTCCTGGTCATCATATTCGCTATCCACTTCTTGTAAGTATGAGTCAGAAGTCCCTTTGTTAAGGTCGGAAGTGGAATCAGCCCTTCTACTCTGTCTGGGGAACTGCTCACGGGAGACTGGAGCAGCAGTTTTCCTGGAAGAACCCCCTTTTGTGGTTGTTTTTCCTTGCAACTCACATACCCGTGCCTGTAGGACTGAGGTAGGTTTTCCATCCTGCTTCCTCATGTCCTCTCCATGGTCATGCAGGTAAAACCACAGGGTGCCCCGGGGTGTGTACCCACGATGTCTCCTCTCTTGAGCAGAGGGACGCTTGCTCCTAATGGCTGAGACACTGGCCTGTGCAGGTGGGGAGCAGGACATATCCTCTTCGAGTTGCTGGACCTCCTGAGACAGTTTCTCCACAGCAGAGACACAGGCCCGTAGGGAGGAAGAGAGACTTCCTTCATATTGCTGGAGTTGGCCAGCCAGTTCATCCATCCACTGTTTGTTCCTCTCCGTCTCTCCAGGTCATTACTGCCAATGAGTTTGCATGTGACGCTGGTGCGCTCCGTACAAACTTCCGCCACATGGGTCGGGTGCATTTGACTTCATCTGGGTCTTTGGATAACTGCTCGTTGTTCAGGTCATCATAAACCACCTCCAGCACGGCTAATTCCCTCAGGTACTGGATACCTTCCTCCATGGTGGTCCACTTGCCTGGGTGGCATTAACATCTTCCTTGAAGGGATACCTTTCCTTCACACCTGACAGGAGTCACCTCCAGAGGCTGAGGACTTGTGCCCCTTGTCCAATCGCTTTGTCAATGCCCCCTTCCCTAGAAAGGGATCCCAGCTGCTTCGCTTCCCTACCCTCTAATTCCAGGCCCCGTTATCCCAGCATCGGAGCAGCCAGGTGACAATGTGCTCGTGGCTGAAGTCTTTTTGCATATCTTGCAGCTCACCCAGGGATAGGGATCGGGTGGTCACCATCTCATTCCGCTCCCTCCTCCTCCTGTTCTCGTGATGGCCCTGGTTCATCTTCATCCCTTACTAGACGGGCTGATTTTCTTGTGCATTTTCTTTTTTGTATAGGGGCGACTGATACCGGCATGGGTTGGTTCCCTGTCGCAGGGGGCAGAGTAGCTGCCATGCCTG
Organism: Calonectris borealis; assembly: GCF_964195595.1. Classification (NCBI taxonomy): domain Eukaryota; kingdom Metazoa; phylum Chordata; class Aves; order Procellariiformes; family Procellariidae; genus Calonectris; species Calonectris borealis. The sequence goes on along the minus strand of NC_134315.1, from coordinate 33,659,113 downwards.
CCGTGGGGGGTGGGGTAGCCACAGGGCCTGTTGCTTTGCCATCAGCTGCAGAGATGTTTTCTCCCCCTGGGGGTTCTGAGTGGTGTTAAGCAGGGCTCGGGAGGCATAGGCCAGGCCCCAGCACATTGTAGTGATTTGTGTCTCCCTAGAATGGCCAGGGTGACAGCATACTTCTTCCAAATATTCTACTAATTTCTCAGGGTTCTGCACTTGTTCAGGGGTAAAGTTCCAGAACACTGGGGGTGCCCACCATCCTAGGCATTTGCCCATGCTATCCCACTCGCCCTGCCACTCATAACTATCCAGCCTTGGGGCAGATCTCTGGATGACGTTCTTAAATTGCTTACTAACCTTGGATAAAACCACAACAATATTCCCAAGGAGTACCAATAGATGTATCTTAACTACCCAGGGATGTTCAAGGTACTGGCAAGTTATTTTAACAAAGGAGATGACATCATAGAGGAAGGTAGTGAGGGTGCCATTCTCTATTTCCTCCATAAAAAATCTCTCAGAGGAAAAGGTATAATTGCTAATGGTCTCCATGAGGTGGTACCCGAAATACAGAAACGGCTTCACTACGAATCCTAAATACCAAATAAGTCCCAATGCCAGTGTTTTAGTAACAAATCTCCCAGGCAAAACATCATTAATCACTGCAGAGCACAGCAGACTACAAAACCCAACTCCAGTCTTTAACAGGTACAGCAAAAACAGGAGCATGGCGCAGAAGAAATTAATATGTTAACAGATATAAATTCCTTAATATGCTCTAAATAATCTGTCTGTTATCTCAACCCTTCGCTGCCCCACGTTGGGCGCCAAAAGGACTGTCGTGGCTTAACCCCAGCCAGCAAAAATAAACCCCACGCAGCCGCTCGATCACCCCCCCCCCTCTGGTGGGACGGGGGAGAGAATTGGGAAGGCACAAGTAGGAAAGCTCCCGGGTTGAGATAAAAACAGTTTAATAATTGAAATAAAACAAAGTAGAACAGTAATAATAACAATGAGAACAACAAGAATAACAGAACACACAAAGCAGGCGATGCGCAATGCAACTGCTCACCGACCGCCGACCGCGTGTCACGAACAGGGGCGAGCCCCACCCCCCCCCGGTTTTTATACTGAGCCTGATGTCACACGGTACAGAATACCCACCCCGGCTGTGCTCCCCCTCCCGGTGCAAGCATCACCCAGCAACAGCCAAAGCATCAATGGGCCATCAACGCTCCTTTCACACTAAACCCAAAACACAGCACACCCCCAAGCTACTGGGAAGAAAGTGAACTCTGTCCCAGACGGAACCAGGACACACAGATTTAAACACAGATATAATTCCTGAAATACAGACTAGTGAAAAAGAAGAATCTGACCTTGTTTTCTCCAGCTCCTGGCTTGTCTTGATATTAGTGGTTCAGTTCTTTGTGGACACTTTCCATGTATTCCCTTTTTTGCTTATAGTGCTAAGGTGTTGAAAATGCTTCCTACTTATGTTTTAAACTCCATTCATATCAAACAGCACTTTTTTTTCATAGTATTGAAATACTTATGCAATCTTCCTCTTTGAGAAATACTTGGGGAAATAATTTCTCCTCAAATTTTGAACCAGTTCACTAAATGGAAAAGAAGCCATGCAAAATGAGATTTTGATCTGAATATAACCAAGTAGACGCTACAGTCCAGACTGTAAAAGCCATTTTCAGATTGCCTAAAAAGTAGATGCAAAATTTCAAACAGAACCTAGGAATGGGATTCAGGATAATCACAGAATTGACAGAAGGATGCTTAAATCAACTTCTAGGAAATGATAGAGAGATGGAAATCTTGCTCCTTTCTTGGACTGTGGTGTCTAACCAAAGGCAGCAGTGAGGGATATTTGTGAAACTGGGATTCAGAGTCAGAAATCTCTGCTGCTCTGAGTAATGGAGCAGGACATTAGAGGCATGATGGCTGCAACCTTTTAGGAGGGTCACAATCCTTACATGTCTGAGCCTTTCCCTGCCTCTGCAGCCAGAAATATAGGTGCCTAGAGAAACCCTGATGGTAAGGATGAGAGCACTCTGTTGCAATGGGACGGTCCTGGGTTCTGCTCCCTGGTTTCAGGATTCTTAAGGCTTCTGTCCTGTACAGTTTAATGTAAGCCGTATCAATATGTGGGTAGTTGTGATCAGTCAAGCCTCTGTATACCTTGTGCCTTCTTCAAAAATCAGCTGTATACTTGTTATTACAGCAAATGGTAGGCATTTAGTAAAGCAGCAGAGAACAGATCATGAAACAGCGATTATTTTACTGTGAGATAGAAACAGTAGTGTAGATAAAGGTTCGATACACTGAAGACTTTTTTCACAAGAGCAATTTATTTTGTCCCAAGAGAGGAATATGATTGTTTAAACACAATTAGTTCCATCTTAGCAATGTGCTTAGATACCTGCTTAAATTTTAAGCACAAGTTATATGTTATATCTTTCAGGAATGGTTGAGATTAAGAGTGCTCTATACTTATAAATTGTTTTTTAAATCCTTACAAAATGACATAACACAAAAACTACTGATATTAGTAGAAATGTAGAAAAACAGGACCAGGGAGTGAGGGTGTGGAAATCATTCCAACAACCTGCAGAGCATTTGGAATAGCCCCCTTGCTGTTCCCATATTACTCCTTCATGAAGTGACCCATTTTAAAAGCAATTAGGTTATGGTCCTGCTACTCTGACTAGGAATTTTCCAATTTATAATCTAAATGTGTTCAGAACCACTTTTTACCCACTTCTTGTGTCAACACTTGTCCTTTAGCTTGAGGGTTCCCCCCCATTGTTTTCTCTTTAATTTATTTATAGTTATCCTCCATAGTCTGCATTTGCTTGACTAAAACAAGCCATGCTATTTTAGCCTTCCCTATTAAAGGATGTGCTCCATTTATTAGTCAACCCAGAAGCAAATATTTCTCAATATTGACTGTCTGTGACGCCCACCAGAAAAATTCACAAACCATAGAGCAGATTTCAGAAATATTCAAGTTGTTCCTTACATTTGCAGTCTCTGACAGTTAGCAGAGCACTGCAATTTTCAGAATAGGTGGTATCTCAGAAATAAAGTGGTACTGTGATAACAATGCACAACTGTTGGCTTTATTTAATAGCCAAGGACACCTTTCATGGATCTTTATTACTGCAATCAGAAATTATATTCTTGTTTCCAAAATTAATTGTCATCCTCCTTCCTCCCCCTTTAATACATATTTCATTCTAGCTTTGAATTGCTTCTGGTTTCTAGCCAACAGAATGGATTTTACGATTCATGAATGAAAAAAGAATGACATTGAATTTAACCTTCTAAATGTAATCCTTTTAAGTCTTGGTGGCTTATAATACAGCCATCTTGGTTTTAATGGCAGCTGTTTCCTCAGATTTATGGCTCAATTTTCACAAATACATGAAATACTTATTGTAGGTCTCAAATGACACGTGTTCAGGAACATTACAATAATGAATAAAGGCATTTTTGTAGTGTCACTAAACATATAATCAAGCTCTCAAGAGTCTACAGTTTTGTGCCGAAGTGCTACATTATGGTTTATTCCTTCTGGCATTAACTCTATTAGATGGTCTGTACAACCTGATTATTTGTCCTTTGTGGAACATTCACTTTTACCGACTGTCAAAAGACATATCTTGCAAAGAGTGTTTATAGAGACAGCCACATCTGCAGTATTAACTGTACATCGAGAACAGCTCTCTATCTGTTATAGATTCAGGGGAAGGATAAGTTTCAGAAGACCGTAGCAAGTTTAAGGCTAAAACTTAATGAGAGTTTTCATGCTCGATTTCCACAGTGTAAACTATTTTCTAGAGATTACTGTGACCTTAAATGTTGTGAATCTTGTGAGAGATTCTTAAATATTCTGAAATAATATCCAGCATTCCATGTGAAATCTTGAAACAAAGATATAGCAAGTTTATGTGAGAGGGATAGGAAGAAGAAGCATATACGACTAACTCCCAATAGCTGCTGTGATCTTGGATGAGGAATTGCATGACCACAGCAAAAGGGAGAAAAGTGAATACGGGAAAAGCTGGACAAGGCATAAGGAAAAGCATGTGGCATGTGCCAAGATCCAAAATATCTCCCCTCAGCTCTGCTTTTATGAGTTAATGCCCTAAACCTCTACCTAGTTTTGACTGTTCTCTATGGAGCTGTGATTTGGATCTGGTTTTACATGATGCAAATTGGACCCCATAAAATGACCAGCGTATGAAGAATGTTTCTTGTCTGCCAAAGAATAGAATTTCCAAGTTTTCGATTCTTTCTTTTTATTGTTAAAATCCAGTTGCACTCCCTTCTTTCAGTTTGAATTGCACGTAATGAATATCATATGGCTAATCTATTGTCATTTAATTATTATATTTAATTGTTACTGTTGTTTGTGTTTCTATGATTTTATAAGTTTTAGCTGTGTTAGTTCTCCAGTCTTGACTCTTTGATTTTATTAGTCATGTTAAGCTGTTTTTTAAGTCACGTAAGGGTTTATAAAAAATACTTAAAATCATGTAATACAGCTAAGTGAAAACAGTGTAATATAATTTTACACACAGACAACTATGCACACATATTTATGATGTAATATATGTCCTTGGCAAAATTGATTCTCCTTAGTGCACAATATTTTTTGCTATACTGAGAAGCATTGTTCTTCCCACAAGTGCTACGCAAATAAGCTTATACTCGTGTATCAAACTTAGGTTTGCTTTTAAAGCTCTGGAAATGGCCAGTAAATTCCAGTAGTTTCTGAAATAAGTGTACTTTTGTTCTTTTGAGTTTAACTTTCCTCAAAAATCTACATAGAGTATGTTGTAGCATCTAAAAAACAATAGCATTCTGTATGTAGAGACTTCAGTAAATAATAATCAGTTAAGACTGAAAATGCTGCAACGAACTACAACTTTGGAAGAAAATGTTCTGGTCACACAACTGCATTTCATTTCACCTGATTTATTCACTCAGTGTAACAATGAGAACTATAATACTGTGTACGAAACACAGAATCCATTTTTTCTGAAAATAGATTATTTATATCAATGACAGATAATGTCTTACATGGCTATATTAAAGACATAATACCTTTTATTTATACCAGTGCCAATTATATGGCAATAGTCCAATGTGTTATAAGAAAATCACAATTGCAAAAAACCCCAACATATGGACAAGACAGCAACAAAAATTGGTACCAATTTTAATTCAGTTGAGAGTAAACAAAATCTAAAAATATAAAGGAAATAGAGAACAATTCTGGTGTAATATGCTCCCTCCTTCCTAACATTAGATCCTCTGATGCTAGAATTTCATTACAGTGGCCAACACTGGACAGGAGTTGTTAGTGTGATATACCACAGTATTTCTTTGCAGAATATTTAAAACCTAACTGCAGCATTTTTATTTCATTGAGGTACAGCTTTATTAATACAGCCATTGTGGTGGCAGGTATTACCATTAGTGACCTACACAAATATTCCTCCTCAAAACAGGTAGGTTTTTCAATGTTGCTCATTAGTTTGATGTTCTAATAGAAGCTCTTGGGAAGTTTTAGTTGTTATTCCTTCATGAATAAGAAACTGGAATGAAGGGGAAAAAAAGATGATCCAAACAGACCACAGTTTTTCCTCCATGTCAGCTTTAATGCACTCACACATTGCCTTACACATCAGTATCACATTGTCTTACCTTTGAGACAAGCCAAACCCCTACTTCTAGTAGGAAAGTCTTTAAGAAATTATGCAGTTTCAGTCTAGGTTCTTGTCCAGATTTTAGTACCAAACCAGAAGCAGCAATTTTCACACTTCTAAACTAGACACAGAAGTTTCACCAAGTGCCTTTCTGTGTTCCTTGTCTTGAAAGACTTTATTTAGAGCTGAAACACTTCTGGGACCCCCATAATTCACTGTGAATACCATAAGCAACCCGTTATCTAGGGAAGCCAGGGAAAAACCATAATGACTTTCTAGAAGAATAGTTCCATCAAATTAATACCTGGCTGAGACTCAAACTTCTATGGCTCGAGTACAAGCTTTTTGTGAACCTTAAAAATAAATGTCTCTTCTTTAAAAAAGGGCGTTAAGATACATGTCTATATCCTATCCAAAACAGTGTAAAAGACTGATCCAATAAAAATTAAAATGCTAGTCACCCTTCATTTGTAATCAGGTTATAATAATATTTCTAATAGCTACTATAAGAAGCCACAGACTACTACCGAAGCCACCGAGGCGAAGGGCTCCGGAGCGGAGGATCGCGCTGGGGACCCTTCCTGAAGCGGCAAAACCGTGGCAAAAACCGCGAAGGCAAAAGCGCAGGGGGCGAGAGGGTGCCCCAGCCCCCTCCCCCGAGCCGGAGGAGCGAGCTCCTGACGAGCGGCAGCTCTGACTCAGCGTGGGCGGGGACGGGAGGGACGGCGGCCAAACCCCCTCAGGTACAAGGGCAGCCCCCAGGGAGCGCGGCGACCAGGGCGGGCAAACAGGGCGTGGCGCAGCAGTTTGCGCCGGCAGGGCGTGCGGGGAAGGCGAGGCGAGGCGAGGCGAGGCGAGGCGAGGCGAGGCGAGGCGAGGCGAGGCGAGGCGAGGCAGTCAGCCCCACGCATTACGACTGCCTCCGCTAAGAAAAAAAGGAGGATAATTGTCATAGGTGATTCCCTTCTGAGGGGGACGGAGGGCCCAATTTGCTGGCCAGACCCATCCCACAGGGAAGTCTGCTGCCTCTTTGGGGCGCGGGTTAAGGACATTACTAGGAAGCTCCCCAGTCTGGTACAGGCCTCTGATTACTACCCGCTACTGGTTATACAGGCTGGCAGTGGGGAGGTTGCAGAGAGAAGTCCCGAAGGGATCAAAATGGACTTCAGGGCGCTGGGGCGACTGGTGGGAGGATCGGGAGCACAGGTAGCGTTCTCCTCAATCCCTTTAGTGGCGGGGAGGAATACTGAAGGGAACAGGAAAACTCATCGGATCAACACGTGGCTCAGGGGCTGGTGCCATCGGCAGAGTTTTGGCTTCTTTGACCACGGGGAGGTTTACACGGCACCGGGCCTGCTGGCGACGGACGGAGTTCAGCTGTCTCACAGGGGAAAAGGATTCTCGCGTATGAGTTGGCGGGGCTCATCGAGAGGGCTTTAAACTAGGTTCGAAGTGGGAAGGGGATAAAACCAGGGTCTCTAGAGAAGAGCCTAGGGGCGGCACGCCAATGTCAGGGGAGAAATCAGCAGCCCAGCTCAAGTGCATCTACACCAATGCACGCAGCATGGACGGCAAATAGGAGGAGCTGGAAGCCATTGTGCAGCAGGGTAGCTATGACTTAGTCGCCATCACGGAAACATGGTGGGATGAGTCTCACGATTGGAGTGCTGCAATGGATGGCTATAAGCTCTTCAGAAGGGACAGGTGAGGAAGCAGAGGCAGTGGCATAGCCCTGTATGTTAGGGAGTGCTTTGTCTGTCTAGAGCTCAATGATAGTGATGACGAGGTCGAGTGCTTGTGGGTAAGGATGAGGGGGAAGGCCAACAAGGCAGATATCCTGCTGGGAGTCTGTTATAGACCATCTAGCCAGGATGAGGAGGCAGACAAAATATTCTACAAGAGGCTCGCAGAAGTCTCACAGTTGCTAGCCCTTGTTCTTGTGGGGGACTTCAACTTTCCGGACATCTGCTGGAAATACGACACGGCAGAGAGGAAACAGTCGAGGAGGTTCCTGGAGTGTGTGGAAGAGAACTTCCTGACGCAGCTGGTAAGTGAGCCTACCAGGGGAGGTGCCTCGCTTGACCTGCTGTTCACAAACAGAGAAGGACTGGTGGGAGATGTGGTGGTCGGAGGCCGGCTTGGGCTTACCGACCATGAAATGATAGAATACTCAATCCTTAGTGAAGTAAGGAGGGGGGCCAGCAAAACTGCTACCATGGACTTCCGGAGGGTGGACTTTGGCCAGCTCAGGACACTGGTTGAGAGGGTCCCTTGGGAGACAGTCCTGAAGGGCAAAGGGGTCCAGGAAGGCTGGACGTTCTTCAAGAAGGAAGTCTTAAAGGCGCAGGAGCGGGCTGTCCCCATGTGCCATAAGAAGAACGGGCGGGGAAGATGTCCGGCCTGGCTGAACCGGGAGCTCTGGCTGGGACTCAGGAAAAAAAGGAGAGTTTATCACCTTTGGAAGAAGGGGCAGGCAACTCAAGAAGAGTACAGGGAACTCGTGAGGTCGTGCAGAGTGGAAATTAGAAAGGCAAAAGCCCAGCTAGAACTCAACCTGGCCACTGTCGTGAGGGACAAAAAAAATGCTTTTATAAGTATGTTAATGACAAAAGGAGAGCCAAGGAGAATCTCCATCCTCTATTGGATGTGGGGGGGAACGTTGCCACCAAGAACAAGGATAAGGCTGAGGTACTTAACGCCTTCTTTGCCTCAGTCTTTAATAGTCAGAGCAGTTATCCTCAGGGTACTCAGCCCCCTGAGCTGGAAGACAGGGACAGCAAGCAGGATAAACCCCCCATAATACAAGAGGAAGAAGTTAATAACCTGCTATGCCACCTGGACGCTCACAAGTCTATGGGGCCAGATGGGATCCTCCTGAGGGTGCTGAGGGAGCTGGCAGAGGAGCTTGCCGAGCCACTCTCCATCATTTACCAGCAGTCCTGGTTAACTGGGGAGGTCCCGGATGACTGGAGGCTTGCCAATGTGACACCCATCTGATACAGGCCAGTTAGCCTGACCTCGGTGCCGGGGAAGATTATGGAGCGGTTCGTTTTGAGGGTGCTCATGAGCCATGTGCGGGACAACCAGGGGATCAGGCCCAGCCAGCATGGGTTCATGGAAGGCAGATCCTGCTTGACCAACCTGATCTCCTTCTATGACCAGGTGACCCGCCTCGTGGATGAGGGAAAATCTGTGGATGTGGTCTACCTGGACTTCAGTAAAGCCTTTGACACTGTCTCCCACGACATTCTCCTAGAGAAACTGCTGGCTCACAGCCTAGACAGGTGCACTCTTTGCTGGGTAAAAAACTGGCTGGACGGCCGAGCCCAGAGAGTTGTGGTGAACGGAGTTAAATCCAGTTGGCGGCCGGTCACGAGCGGTGTTCCCCAGGGCTCAGTACTGGGGCTGGTCCTGTTCAATATCTTTATCAATGATCTGGACGAGGGGATCGAGTGCTCCCTCAGTAAGTTTGCAGACGACACCAAGTTGGGTGGGAGTGTTGATCTGCTGGAGGGTAGGAAGGCTCTGCAGAGGGACCTGGACAGGCTGGATCGATGGGCTGAGGCCAATTGTATGAGGTTCAACAAGGCCAAGTGCCAGGTTCTGCCCTTCAGCCACCACAACCCCATGCAACACTACAGGCTTGGGGAAGAGTGGCTGGAAAGCTGCCTGGAGTAAAAGGACCTGGGGGTGCTGGTTGACAGCCGGCTGAACGTGAGCCGGCAGTGTGTCCAGGTGGCCCAGAAGGCCAACAGCCTCCTGGCCTGTATTAGGAATAGTGTGGCCAGCAGGAGCAGGGAGGTGATCGTGCCCCTGTACTCGGCACTGGTGAGGCTGCACCTTGAATACTGTGTTCAGTTTTGGGCCCCTCACTACAAGAAGGACATGGAGGTGCTGGAGCGTGTCCAGAGAAGGGCAACGAAGCTGGTGAAGGGCCTGGAGCACAAGTCTTATGAGGAGCGGCTGAGGGAACTGGGACTGTTTAGCCTGGAGAAGAGGAGGCTGAGGGGAGACCTCATCGCGCCCTACAACTACCTGAAAGGAGGTTGTAGCGAGGTGGGTGTCGATCTCTTCTCTGACGTAACTAGCGATAGGACGAAAGGAAATGGCCTCAAGTTGCGCCAAGGGAGGTTTAGACTGGACGTTAGGAGAAATTTCTTTACTGAAAGAGTGGTCAGGCCTTGGAACAGGCTGCCCAGGGAAGTGGCTGAGTCACCATCCCTGGAAGTATTTAAAAGACGTGTAGATGAGGCGTTTAGGGACATGGTGTAGTGGGTATGGTGGTGTTGGGCTGACGGTTGGACTCGATGATCTTAGAAGTCTTTTCCAACCTTAATGATTCTATGATTCTTTGATTCTATATTTAGTCATAGACATCTAGATCATAGCTGTATTTGAAATCCATAGATGTACTATATTAGTCAAAATTAATCCAACTGAGTTCTTGAGTTTTGTAATATTGCTTAGAATAATGAGGCCTTTTTATCCCTCACGTTACAGCAGAAACCATGATATACCTGGAACACATACAACATGCTAGAAATGCAGGATTTGTATAAAGAACTTGTACAAAAGGGAGTGTGAAAACAGAACCAAATGTTTGTGTTATTTTAGTCACTGAACCTTCTCAGAAGTCCTTATATATTTTCTCCCACTAGGGAACATTCTGCTAAAAATGATGTCTTAGTGTTTTCACATTCCAGAATCATCATTCAGTTTTAAAGCCTCATATATAGCTAATATCCAATAGCACAGCTCTTTCCTGTTTTTACAGTTTGCAACCTTAATTGCTACTATTGTATAAACAACAGTGTGAACCATGACTACCAGACTGAGCGTAGCATTGAAACAAAACATATGTCAGTCTCTGTGGAAACAGGAAAAACTACAGTATCTGCTCTGTATCATTAACCTAAATAAAAATACTTTGTATAAAATTTCTGATTTCTTTATTGCATGAAAAGAATAAAGCTAGAGTTATGCTTTTTAATTTTTAATTTAAAGCTTCTTAATTTTCAGGCTGAGAGGACTATCAAAACTAACCAGGAATTCCAAAAGTTCTATATTTAGTGCCAGAAATATTTCCACAGAACTATAGCTTCAGCCACTTGTGAAGCTAAGTATAATTAGTCATAGCCAGGCCTTTTCTAAATTTTTAAAATCAGAAGCAGTTGCAAGCTTTTTATTAAGGAGACAAGTTGGACCTGAACAAAATTAAACACTACTAATAGTTTTAAAAGAAAGGCTAAATGTAATGGAAGAAGAGAAATAATCCATGGTCAGTTTTTAATGTAATAAAAGCAATTGGTTTCTCTAACTTGAAAGAAATAGCATGTTTTGTGCTCAGTAATGCTAATCCTGGCAGTTGCTCCTGGCCATGTATCTCATATAATTTTGAAAGGTACAAAGACATGAAAAAACTCTGACATGAAACAGAACGCATGGATATTAAGATGACAGAGAGTGAAGAGAAGAGTGTGGGCTTTGAAGAAAGCAAGGCAATTTTCAAAGCAACTAACTTTTTATTCTTTTTCTAGAGTTACTCTGTCAAAGATACTTAGCTCAGCTGTCATTTCTTCCTTACTAAAGCCATATGTTTCACAAGTTAAATCAGCAGATCCATCTGTGTTATTGGTGGTGAATAGCAGTGGTTAACTGCATACTCTGTATACAGATCATTCTGTTATACCCAGACTCAATTTTGATTAAAAAAAAAAAACAAAACAAAACTGTCAGCTATAAGTCATAGAAATTTTCAGGTTTCTGATCTAGGAACTGAGAGGAAGGAGATCTCTTTTTTTCTTACCTGCATAATTTGTTCAAAACGATTATGAAAAAAGGTTTTTTTTCCGATTCAGAATAAGTCTGTTCCAATATTTACAGTGGCTTTAGAAGAGTACACTGCTAGGATACAAGATATTACTCCATTCCATCATGCACAATTTGCTTTTATCTATTAGACCAATTTAGTTTTAAATACCATTAGGTAATAAAGTCTCAGTAACATCCACTGCCTCATATCACCATCTAAGTCACATTCAATAAGATATTTCATCTGATAAAATACTTTATTTGATAAGGTGTGTTATGTGGATTACATTTTGCAGCAGTTGGGCCTTTCTGCCTTAGGAAGTAGAGAAACTGAAACCATACTGATGCTAGTATGGTTTCAGTGAGGTATCATTTTCCAGGAAAAAAAATGCTTGCTTTCACTTTCAAACAGGTCTGGCAGTGCCATTAAAGAATCTCAGAGTTGCATGCTCCTTTTAAAAAAGTCACCCTTGCATAACTAGCAGCCCCACCAGTATCAGCATGTTTCTGTTTCTGGCATCACCCATAACATCGCACTCATTCCAGCATACCAAGTAGCACATTGCTGATCTATTTTGAGCAAAATAAAAACCACCTGTCTCTCATAACATCTTTCCAAAACAGCAGCATTTGAAGAGCCAGAAGAGATGATATTTGAAAGCTGTCTGCTCAGCATTCCTTTAGAAGATGACTGATTTCACCTTCAGAGAGCATGTGTAACCAGACCCTGCCTAGATAACATGTAGGAGGCGGCGAGTTCAGAGAGGCAAAATCTCTCTCCAGATCCGTGATAAGGGCGGCTCAGCTCCCCATGGCTACTCTTCAAACTTCTGAGCTAAAACACTGTCCGTCAGTGACATGTGGGATGAGTGGCAGGAGTGAAAAGCTTTGAATCAATGCCTTTCTGGATTACTTGGCCGTTTCTTTTCTTTCCCACGTCCTCCCAAGTCCAACTTACGGCCAGTACAGAAAATGGTTTTGTTTTCATGCAGGCACAGAACTGCTCTGTTGAAAGAGAATTTTTGAACTTTTTAGAGTTCTGACCTAGCTCAAGAGCATCAGCTATACTCAGAGCTACCTTTCTGTAGCCATACTGTAGACTTACCTTTACTTTAGGCCACTATATCTCACCTTCACCCTGAACTAAGTAAAATATGTATCTTCTCTGTAGCAATAAAATTCTATGGAAGAGTTGCTTTTAGTCTCATAAAATTAGTCCCAGAAGAAAAATCCTTGATTAGCACAACAGATTAAGGATGAAGGTAGACTGCAACACTTACACCTCAAAAAGTATGTGTCAGTGAATAAACGCAAGCATTTCAGCTTTCTAGCAGCTTGTCTGCCATGCCCAAAGTTATTTTGAATGGAGATATTTCCACAGCAGCTGACATAAAGATGAATCTTAGTATTGGAAGAATTGAGTGCTTTATGATAAAGTTGAATAGTAATGCTGATGCACACCAAAATAAAAAAATAAATAACAAGCTTCTGCATAGAGTGCAGTTTTTCATCCTCTTCTGTATCAGTTATCTGGACAGCTGATGTTTCTGCAGTAATACTGCAGATGTGTTTCTATCACCTTTCTTTAAGCAGAATCTAGGTGCAGCTCTTGGCAATGGAACAGAATTTCTGTTTGAAAAGGAAGCTGCTCTAAGAAGGGTAATTTTTAAATTTTTTTTTCTTTTACATTATTAGCTTTTTTCTGATTAATAAAAGCATGGATACTTTCATATACGATATATATTCCCTGCATCCACCACCACCAAATTTACTATAATCAGCCTAGCCATGTGAAAGAGATAGTGAGGAAGAGGTGCAAGAAACCCTGTCTGGGGTCTCCACCTCTAGGCTTGGGAGCTGCGTGTAGGCTCGGGCCCTGCCCTGGTGCTGGGTCCCAACCCTGCAGGACCTCACCCTGACTCTCCTGGCTCCGTGTCCTGGCCTGGTGCCCAGTGATGGCCATGGCTGACCCCAGTCCCTGACAGTAGCCCTGCTCAGCTCGCCCTGGCTGGATGTGGGCCAGGTCCTGCTGGGGGGCATTGCCTGTGCCTCAGCCTCACCTGCTGCCCCCAGCTCACTGCCCTTGTGGGGAAGCCCACTCCTGTTTGTCCTTGACGGTCATCTCCCACCTCTTATTAATGGTTTTAGCAAGGGTTTGTGGTAGAGCGCAGAAACCATGAGTGTTCCCAATGTGTATAATGTTAACAAAATTCCTGAAAAAAAGATTTGTCTGCCACCTGTTTGGCCAGCATACGTTTCAAGCCTACAGCTATAAAAAACAGTAGAGAGCTGATAGGTTGGATGCTAGTATAGAAGGACCTCTGCAGAATTCAAAAATGGGTTAGGAAGGAATAAAATGATAAATATGAAATATATTGTGGAAATCCTGGAAAAAGGAGAGCACATCACTGCAAACAAAAGTAGTAGTTGCAAAATGGACTTAAGTAAGACAGTCTAGAAAATACTATCAGCAGTAGCTCTGAAATGTCTCTGAAATTTGAGATGATTAGCTCTGTTGTGCTAGAAGAAACTGATGGAAAGCTAAAACCAAGTGTTAGAAGAGGTAACAAACAAAAAATAATCCAGTGCCTTAAACACACAAATTTTCTGTCTCTGGTTTCTTTTCAACTATATATAATGTGAAATTCTGATTATATAAACTGATTTTAATCTTACTAGTATGGAGAATGGCATCTGCCTGTGCACCAAAACAAAACTAGATCTCACTACAAATAGCATAATGTACAGAAAAGGGAAATATTAGTTCATTTTAGTCTTTTATACATAGGCTGTGTTCCACAGTTGTATATATACATAATATATGTAAACTGTTCAAATATTCACTTCCTCTGCTCCTCAAGTGCATTGCAAACAGTCCACCACCCTGCTAGAATATTAGAATACCTTGTCTCCTGAAATCATGATCAGAGAGATCCTGAAATTAGGAGTAGAACTAGATGATCATCTCTGGCTCTTTGCACATATGTAGGTCTACTTATCTCTTCTTTTCTTTTTTCCCCCAAAGAATTGGAGTAGGATTTCTAGACTAAGAGTAGAGGTCATTAATAGTAGAGGACGGGGATTTAAAAAACATTGCAGAACTTTTTTTTTCAATAACACTGTAAAAGTGTCCTGGTTTCAGCTGGGATAGAGTTAATTTCCTTCCTCGTAGCTGGTATAGTTCTGTATTTTGGATTTAGTATGAGAATGATGTTGATAACACACTGATGTTTTAGTTGTTACTAAGTAGTGTTTACATAGTCAACGACTTTTCACCTTCCCATGCTCTGCCAGGTGCACAAGAAGCTGGGAGGGAGTATAGCCAGGACAGCTGATCCAACTGGCCAAGGGGGTATTCCATACCATATGACGTCATGCTCAGGATATAAGCTGGGGGGAGTTGTCCAGGGAGCAGTCACCGCTGCTCAGGGACTGACTGGATATCGGTCGGCGAGTGGTGAGCAATTGCATTGTGCATCACTTATTTTGTATATTCTGTCTTCATTATTATTATTATTATTTTCCCTTCCTCTTCTGTTCTATTAAACTGTCTTTATCTCAATCCATGAATTTTACTTTTTTTTATTCTCTCCCCCATCCCACTGTGGGGGGGAGTGAGCGAGTGGCTGTGTGGTGTTTGGCTGCCTGCTGAGTTAAACCACAACAGAGTTGTGTCAAATGAAGCCTATTTGTTCTTCTAGCTGCATATGCATTCATTTTGTCCTAGTGGTAGTTTTAATTATGATTGAGGTGTTATAAAGTAGCTGATAACTTCCTAAATTTATAGCTGAAGAACTGGACCAAAGCTAATTTTTCTCCTCCAACACGGGATTTGATAAAGAGCTTGATCTTCAATATTTTTTTTTTCTTATATCTGCTTAATTTTTCTCCTTTGTCAAGGGTTTTGAGCTATATCTTTCCCCTGATAAATGGGAATCCTTTCAAAAAGCAGTTAGGGTCAGACTGCATACTGACTGCATATGTAAGAAAGTTTGAAAAGGATTCCTTCTTTCAAGTGCCCATTCCCACTACTATAGCTCTATTGCTTGCATTGCCAAGGTTGCTAGCTATAGGGACTCTTCCTATGGTATGAGCTGAGAAAACCCTGACTCTCAAAGAACCCCCTTCTGAGAAATCAAAAGCAATTGTGCTTATCATGGCTTTTTCTTCTGAAGTATCTGATTCATTAAGTTGTTTATAGAGTATTCACAGTCATATCAAATTATAGTGTAAAAAAAATCCTTAGGTTAGTTTTCTTGACATTAATGTAGGCTGTTTTAAAATAGTTTTTCTGTTGTTTCCATTAGCTTCTTTGTTTATTAGAAAGCTTTCCTAAAACATAACTAGGTAAATCTAGTGAATTCTAACTACGGCAAACAACCCCTACCGGCAAATGCAGAAACTCTCTACCCTTATATAGAATAAATGAAAAGTTACCTTTGTCGTGTCTGTTTTTATCTGTCAATCTCACTACAATCCTACTTCCTCTGCTTTGATATTTATGTCAGGGTTCAATTTTTCTTTTCCAACAAAGACCAAATGATAATCACATCAAGAAAAATTAATGGACACATTTTCAGAAGTGCTAATTAATTTGGCCTGATCAATTCCTGGCAGTTGATACTTTGCAGTCTTGATTTTCCAAGGAGCTGGGTACCCATTTTAACTCTGGGTGACAACTGAAACAGCAAAACCACAGAATATCTATAAACCAGCCCAAGATCTCAGCCTGGGCATTCACACAAATGAAGGCATTTAGTATCGGTAAGTAATCTGGTACAGGGCAGGTTTAATTCTACTGAAAGGCTGAACCTGAAACTCCAAATTTCCTTTTTCAGCTTAGTATCCCTGCTCTGAGGCCGTACTGAACCCCAGGAAATGCCTGTTGTATTCAGGAGTGAAAGGAAGCTGAGTCAAGATTTCAGCCTTTCACTTCAATATTTAGAGTATATTTCTATTCATTAAGCCAGGCAGCAGGATGACTTTCTAACAATTGTTAAAGATAGTATGCCTACTGCAGTAATACACCTGCTCCAGATCTGTCATGAATGATCTATCTCCACCATCTGAAATATCACTCCAGAGGATCTTATGTCTTTAAAGTCATGTTCCTAAACCAAACTTTTCAGCATTTCATTGACTCCTTTTCTCATTTTATTTCCTTTTCTTTCACCTTCTCATTTCCTTTCAGCTTGAATTAAGAAACCTATCCGTAGCTCATCAAGGAACAAAAATAGGCACGCTGGAGATAACAGTTTTTATGGTAACTTTTGAATTTGCTAGAAATTAGTTCTAGACAGGCCAGCTTATTTCAGCTTGTCACATAGCATGAGGAAAAGTTTTAAAATGTGGCTGACTGTGGACAACATTAAAATGTTTGGCCAATGTGCAACAGGAAAAACTGGTGTAAAAAGGCTATAATAAAGCACTAAATAATCTGTCCAAAATTAATTCAGTCCATTTTACTGACTGATATCTATGGTACAATAGGCAAAAACCACAAGATGTCAGCGTAGAGGTTTCTCACCAACCTCTCTCTGAAGTGCTTCCAGGTGTACTCAACACATTGTTCATCTGAGGCCACTTCTTCCTATGCATTGCATGGTGTGCAGCTAACCCCAGCCAATGATATTTGCTTCCAGTATGTGACAAGCATGCTCAGCAGGATGGATAAGCTATATGAATACTAATATAAGGTAACATATTTGGATCCTCACTAATCACTGCATGAACCAGTTTCCAAAGGAGGGTCTTCTGAAGCAAGTAATGTGTTTAATGCATTTGTTAGTGCTGTGCACTTAACACAAAGCACCTCATATTTGAATCCTAGGTGTTTTGGTATGGGGGTTTTGGTTTGGTTTTTTAAATAGTACAGTAGGGAACTTATGGGTAATGGTATTCCAGATATACATGTGTTTTACTGTTGCTGTGTCAAACCAAATTTCGATGTCATATAACCGGAAACTCTCATGAGATAATCTCTCAGTGGTCCCCACTCTGAAAGTCAGCTTTTTTGAAAACTTGTCATTTCTGACTTACTGTGTTAGTCTAGTTTAGCTAGTGTGTCAAATCAGTATTTCAGTAGTTAAGCTATGTAGCTTTATAAATTATCATGCTAAGTTCCTGATCTGTACCTCATTCTATAATTTGAAAATCTCTTCTCCTGCCAAGTTTTTCTTAAGCTCTAGGAATGTATTGTAATAATAAACATCAGAAATAATTATACGGATAGAGTTAGTCCTTTTGGGGGATTTATTTCCCTTACACCAGGTAAGCACTAAGTATGTAGTTATATTTACTGGAAGAACTGATATGGAAATTGTGCCTAACTGGATAAATCAATGGATTGTTTGGGCAATAAAAGAAAAGACATTGCATAAGAGGCTGATAACTAACAGTATAGGTGCTAGACAATCAAATAATGTTTAGATGTGCTAGTACATGTCTAGTGACAGAATTTTCACACATTTAAAATTATTTAATATTGTATATTATCATTTCTGATATTATCAACTTCTTTGTAGAACTAATGGAATTTTCAATTTGCAGTACTATAATTTTAACATCTTAAAATACTAAAGTGGTAAAGCCTCAGCCCTGCTTCATATGTTATTGCTACTCCATAAGGGGAGTTTGGGAGAGGGAATCATAGAATCATGGAATCATTAAGGTTGGAAAAGACCTCTAAGATCATCGAGTCCAACCGTCAACCCAACACCACCATACCCACTACACCATGTCCCTAGGCACCTCATCCTCACGTCTTTTAAATACTTCCAGGGATGGTGACTCCGCCACTTCCCTGGGCAGCCTTTTCCAAGGCCTGACCACTCTTTCAGTAAAGAAATTTCTCCTAATGTCCAGTCTAAACCTCCCTTGGCGCAACTTGAGGCCATAAGGAAGGTTGTCTTTGAAGCAGGAATAGCTATTTACACCACTGCCTCATGACAGCACTGCCTCTGTAGGGAGAATTTACCTCTAGATTGCAATTACAGATAAGAAGTGTTATGGAAAACTCACTTTAGCTTTACATTCACCATCTTGCTTAGTTTCAATCCTTAGCCTTCCTTGGTGTGACTAGTACCTAGCGTTTTGCATTTTTTGGTCTCTTCAG
Organism: Calonectris borealis; assembly: GCF_964195595.1. Lineage (NCBI taxonomy): Eukaryota > Metazoa > Chordata > Aves > Procellariiformes > Procellariidae > Calonectris > Calonectris borealis. The sequence goes on along the minus strand of NC_134315.1, from coordinate 33,640,465 downwards.
CATACTCCCATGGCATGATTATTTATAACTTTCTTTAACATTGGACTGTACCATCTTGCTGTCCTACCCTCAAAGCCAGTTCTTATTCCCCAGCTTCAAATGTCACAGTCCGGGGTTTTTAAAGAGTATTAGGTAATTTTTCATGCTCATGAGGAATTTCTAGTGCTCTAAAATTTTGAATGTAAATCCCAATATCTTACAAACGAACTGGGGGAAGATAGTTTGGCATAGCATCCTTCAGCCGTCCCAGCCCCTCAAGATGCTTTTGTTTGAAAGGATGGTGACCCTCTTGATTGATACATTTATAGACATATTGATGGCATTTATAGACAGATTCCACATCACCCCAACTTTATGTCTTCTGTTGAAATACTTTAGAAAAATGTTTTAAGAATTAATATAAAAGTCATCATGCTCTGATGAACTAGAAGTTCAGATACCCATTCTCAGCCAGCCACCAGACTCCAGGCACACTTTGGACACTCTTTGTGCAAGGGCAGAGTACATAACAGAGTACAAAGTATGAATCTCCTGGATAAGAACTCATATGCAGAAGGGTGCTGGAGAAAAATGTGAACTCAGGATAGCTATACTACTAGTAATAATCTAGATTAATTTTTGGATTAAAGACAGAGTTAAGTGAAGAGTAAGCATATTTGTAGTCTTAAACTGCTACTGTTAAACTGCTAAAACATTTGTCTAATTTCTTCCATAGGTAAACATGCTTTGTCCAGTTAATCTCATCTCTGCTTGGTGTGACAGAAACCTAGTTTTTAAAATCATATACTTAGAAATCATTGTTCTGAATGTTCTACAAAGCTGTTTATCCAACATTTATGAATATGAAATTCTGCCAGCATTGAGTTGTGTTTAATAACAGTAGTTTAATGTTATTTGCAGAAACTGCATGGTGTTTTTTTTCTCAAAAACAGAAGAGTTTAAATATTTTAAAACATTGCCACAGTGTAATATATGCAGCAAAGTTTTTTCTCCAAAATAAGTAGAAACCCATATACAGGATTGCTGTTTACTAGTAACTTGGAAGGCATCGTATCTGTAAAAATGACAGATTATACTCTCCTTAATAAAACCACAGGAATTCATTTCGATTTGGATTTGAACTGATGTAGATCAAAATAAAACTGCACTTCTTTCCATGGCAATTTTAATTCTACTCCACTTTTTTAAGGAAACAGTTTATGACTTAATCAAATAAATTCCTAAATTAAATGAACATTTGTGTTTTTTAAAAAGATATTAATATAGTCATTTAAATCCTTAGGCAAAAGGAACACCACAGGGTTGTATTTTCATGAACTCCCATTCCTTCATACACAGGCATGCCTGTCTGGTGAAATAATATCCAAAGTCTCTCTCTTAATACAAAGAAACAAGAACGGGAAAAAAAACCCAAAAAACCAAAAAAACCACACCAAAAAACAAAACCCCCAAACATGACAGAGAAGGATAGAATGCAGAGTCAATAATGGAAGAACTTCAGAAGCTATTGTAAGTCTTTACATTTCACAAAAATATTCAAAAATTATGGTACTCTGAGAGCTTCCATAGTGGGAGTGCCAATAGCTCAACTCTGGAGCGTGTCCAGAGGAGGGCAACGAAGCTGGTGAAGGGCCTGGAGCACAAGCCTTATGAGGAGCGGCTGAGGGAACTGGGGTTGTTTAGCCTGGAGAAGAGGAGGCTGAGGGGAGACCTCATCGCGCTCTACAACTACCTGAAAGGAGGTTGTAGTGAGGTGGGTGTTGGTCTCTTCTCCCAAGTAACTAGCGATAGGACAAGAGGAAATGGCCTCAAGTTGCACCAAGGGAGGTTTAGATTGAACATTAGGAGAAATTTCTTTACTGAAAGAGTGGTCAGGCCTTGGAACAGGCTGCCCAGGGAAGTGGCTGAGTCACCATCCCTGGAGGTATTTAAAAGACGTGTAGATGAGGCCCTTAGGGACATGGTGTAGTAGGCATGGTGGTGTTGGGTTGACGGTTGGACACGATGATCTTAGAGGTCTTTTCCAACCTTAATGATTCTATGATTCTATGATTCTCCTGAAAAAGGACACTGCGATGACATTTCAGCTCTGACCTGCCCATTTCAAATTTGAAATTCAAACTGGGCAATGGAGAGAAGTTCCTTATGTGGCAATTCAGATGTCAACAGAAGCTCCTTGGCACTGAATACATTTGAATACTGCTGATCATTCACATGCCAGGTACTGCATTATTGGGCTTCAGGAAATGGGACTATCTTGAACTGGAGGGCAGTTAGTAAATTTTAGTTTCAATTCATTGTGTCAGCTTCTGTATTGTAAATTTAGGATAAAAATATGTTACCTCAAAATAATTAATTGGTTAATATTTGTAATACATTACCTGAGAACGTGTTTCCAATAATATTGCCATCTTTGTTCCCGCCACTGAGTTAGGTGGCTGTTTTTATAGATCTAGCACCTAATTAGGCTATTTTAGTAATGTTCCACAATAGACAGGATCCAGTTCTAGCTCTCTAGCCCTATAGCTCGTAGCTGACATCCAAGGTTTTTTGAAGGAGCTTGTGTTCTTAAAGATTCGATTCAGATCACCATTTTTTATGTAAGTAAACTCAGAAGATGTTTTTCTTTATGTAGCTAACACTTATTGTAGATGTCCTGATCAATCACTATCACAGGATTATTACTGTTTGTTTTACATGTTTAAGCAACAGGGTTTTGGAGCATATGAATTACTATGGTTACAGTCTGAATGGTAAAGAACAATAGATCGCCCTTGACAGCATTGTTTTGCAATGATGTTTGAAATAGTGAAATAAATTTAAAAAAAAAAAAGAAAAAGAAAAAGTTGTTCTTTGGCACTTCTTTTGCTTCGTTATTCCCCCAAAAGTGCTGCATTTATTTGTATTATGATTGCACTTAATCAAAGGTTAATTTCTGATGTTCTGGCACTTTTACAGATCAGGTAAAAAAAATGAAATTCTGAAAAATATCAGCAAAATTATAAGGTATTGGAAGGGTTAAAATATCCTTGCAGGTATGAATCTTTTTAACGGACATGAAAACAATGCCTAGACCTTTTTCCTAACTCTATTTCATTTTAAGAAGGACTTCATGTTTGAAAACTAATTGTTTCCAGTATAGATATGCTTTTTCAAGAGATTTAGAAAACAGATGTAAATTTGTGTGACCTTTTCCATGAGTTTTGAAAATAGCAGTGTATCAATGAAATTATCCAATATTACTGAATGCGATTTCTGCTAACCAAGACAATGTATGAACAAAATCCTGCTCATATGGAATACCAGAAAAAATAAATGAAACACTTATTGATCCATTTTGAACAAATTCAACCGAAGTTATATTAAAACAGGATCATTTTGTTGATACATCTGTCTCACTAATAACTTTTCCATGTTTTAAAAACTCATGCTACACAATTCTACAAGAGACCTTACAATCTGACACATCTTTTAAACACCAGTCGTGGACTATGAAGGAAGGAGGAGGAACATTTTAATTATATATTTTAAAAATGCACACTGTATATTTGGCCGGTTTCATTTTGTTTCTCTGTTCTAAGTAGACTTGCTCTTATTAACAATGGCCTTTCTTTGATTTACATTCATATTAGATGTGTTTATTTAAAAAGTACAAATTCTGTGGGATCCCTTCCGTTCTATGATCTTCCTTGAGACTGTTCTTTCAAACACTGGTTTCAGTTCCCAAGACTTTCCCTCACCCCAAGAGAGTACATGCTTTAGCATATATGCAAATGGTTAGGCCAAGTGTTCTTATCACTAACTTTGGCAATAAAATCAGCAAAGCCAATTTGATCAATTGCCTATATATATTTTGTATTAGTCTTATCATAACATGCAATTAACTTCTGAACAAAAGAACTGTGGGAAATTACCTCATACCTGGAAACAATAATGTAACTATGTATGAACAGAATGTGGCAAAACCATAGCAAGCATGTCCTTGTAGGCAGGGGGCTGAAAGGTATGAGCTACCTTTTTTGGCTGGCTGCATTGTTGTCTCTGAGTTCACAATTGACAAAACGGTCTCTGCTACCCAGCCTGACACAGAACTAGAGAAAGCTGGGTCTCAGTAAGGATCTATTCTGCTCATAATAGGCTCAGAAAAGATGGGGTCAGGCTCCATAGTATGAACACAAAGCTTTTAGGTGACCTTTTCTTTCTCTTTTCCTTTTAACTAAGTCTATTTCTTAACATTATGCCAACTTGCCACATCCCATGTTACTAATGATACACTGACTTCAGAGGAATTGTTGTATGGGAGCATATCCAGGATGAGTCACTACCCAGAGAGAAATTATGGACTCCTTCATCAGCTCAGCAGCTCAGAATTAGCCACCTGAGCCATCTTTGCAAAGAGTGGGCAGAGTCTGAGGTGGTAGAGGGATGATTATACAATAGTGGGTTGCTTTAAAACCTTAGTAAATTCAGAAGTGTCTGTTCTAGCCCAGCACTGGATTTCTATTTACTATTATAATGGAAGTTCAGCAACGATGATAAAACCTCAACTGTTTGTATAATACTGTCTGGGGGTTTACAAGAAGTATATGTTAGACATGGTGACATGAAACTAAGTATATATCAAGCAAATCCACAGTCCAAGCTGCAGTTCAAATCAGTGTTCTGGGAACTCAAATGGCAATAAACATATAAATTATTTTCATTGTTGCATGAACACAAATGTTGGCAGATATTTTTCTGAGATAACCTGAAGTTAATTCCTTTATAAATGTTATTAAATTTAATAGCACACTGCAAATCCCCCCAAATAATTTCTGATTGAGAAAATAAGTTATTTGACCAAATATGAAACTTTCTATTCTGTTTTCTGTCCCTGTATTTTAATTAAATCAAAAGAAATTGTGGAATGGAATTCCTCTTGAAAGAAGAAATTAAAACATTTTTATTTGAAAATGGTATAATCAAGCATTTTGAGGTTTTTCGTTATCCCCCGACAGCCAAAAGCTGCTCTCAAATTTTATAAATGGTTTAAGCTGTTCTTCTAAAAAAGTTTTTTTTGTTGGCAATCTTTGGCCAGTTATGTCAGTAAGCTGTATATTGCACACATATTAAATGAAGAAGAATGACTGTAGTCCTCCTGCTGAATGAGAGAAAACGAAGCACGGACTTACCCTACATGTAGCCACTTTCAGACCTGAAAGCCAAGTGGCTATGTGTCCTTCAACTCCACCTGGCAATCTCACTGCAGGCACCTATGGTCACAGAAATAATGGTGACAACTCACAATATTTTCTCAAAGCACTAATCCCTGCAGTCACTGGGATCTCAATTGAACCTTCAGCAAGAAGATAAATCTCCAGACATAATAGTTGTAAGTAAGAGCTTAGAAATGTGACGCAAATGCAGCATAAAATTTCAGAAATGAAAAGTGATTCCACAGTCCCAGGAGTATTATCCAAAACCACTGTGCTTTTGAGGGGAAACAACCCAGAATTTTCCATGTGTGAGTCCAGCAATATTGCAGAAGGCAGTGCAGGCAAGGATGGTCGAATATTATAGGAAATGTGGACCAGGAAGTGAAGGTAAAAAATGTGGAACATTGTAGTGCCTTATAGAAACAGAGGTGAAGGAGACCCTGCAGGCGTGAGTATGATGTACTCTGGGGTATTTTGGTATTTTGAGGAGCTCCAGAGAAGGAATTTGAAGAAAATCAGAAGAGTTTCTTTATCATTGTGTTAGCAGGCATTGTAGACATAAACTCCGTGAGAAGCAATATACACCTGTTGTGGTTTAACCCCAGCCAGCAACTAAGCCCCACGCAGCCGCTCGCTCACTCCCCCGCAGTGGGATGGGGGAGAGAATCGGAAGAGTAAAAGTGAGAAAACTCGTGGGTTGAGATAAAGACAGTTTAATAGGGAAAGCAAAAGCTGCACACACAAGCAAAGCAAAACAAGGAATTTGCTCACTACTTCCCACCGGCAGGCAGGTGTTCAGCCATCTCCAGGAAAGCAGGGCTCCATCACGCATAACGGTTACTTGGGAAGACAAACGCCATCACTCCAAATATCCCCCCCTTCCTTCTTCTTTGCCCAGCTTTATATGCTGAGCATGACGTCATATGGTATGGAATATCCCTTTGGTCAGTTGGGGTCAGCTGTGTCCCCTCCCAACTCCTTGTGCACCCCCAGCCTACTCGCTGGTGGGTGGTGTGAAGAGCAGAAAAGGCCTTGACTCTGTGTAAGCACTGCTCAGCAGTAACTAAAACATCCCTGTGTTATCAACACTGTTTTCAGCACAAATCCAAAACATAGCCCCATACTAGTTTCTATGAAGAAAATTAACTCTATCCCAGCCAAAACCAGCACAACACCAAAAGTCAGACTTTAAGTACAAATGTTGAGACATCATTTTTTTTGGGATGTACGTATGAGAGACACATATTATATATGGGAGGTAAGCCAACGTATCTCAAGCCAAGCCATTTGCCTGTGTTGGCAAATGAAAGCATACTTATTTGGGATTTTTGGTTTTGTTATCTGTAGATTTTAATCTTTTTAACTGAGACATAGCAACTGTTAAATGGAAAGTATTCTTCTGCATCTGATGGAAAAGGGTGAAATATAAAAGGAATATCTTTATCAACGATCTGGACGAGGGGATCGAGTGCTCCCTCAGTAAGTTTGCAGACGACACCAAGTTGGGCGGGAGTGTTGATCTGCTGGAGGGTAGGGAGGCTCTGCAGAGGGACCTGGACAGGCTGGATCGATGGGCCAAGGCCAACTGTATGAGATTCAACAAGGCCAAGTGCCGGGTCCTGCACTTCGGCCACAACAACCCCAGGCAACGCTACAGGCTTGGGGAAGAGTGGCTGGAAAGCTGCCCAGAGGAAAAGGACCTGGGGGTGCTGATTGACAGGCGGCTGAACATGAGCCGGCAGTGTGCCCAGGTGGCCAAGAAGGCCAACGGCATCCTGGCCTGTATCAGAAATAGTGTGGCCAGCAGGAGTAGGGAGGTGATCGTGGCCCTGGACTCGGCACTGGTGAGGCCGCACCTCGAATCCTGTGTTCAGTTTTGGGCCCCTCACTACAAGAAGGACATGGAGGTGCTGGAGCGTGTCCAGAGAAGGGCAACGAAGCTGGTGAAGGGCCTGGAGCACAAGCCTTATGAGGAGCGGCTGAGGGAACTGGGGTTGTTTAGCCTGGAGAAGAGGAGGCTGAGGGGAGACCTCATCGCGCTCTACAACTACCTGAAAGGAGGTTGTAGTGAGGTGGGTGTTGGTCTCTTCTCCCAAGTAACTAGCGATAGGACAAGAGGAAATGGCCTCAAGTTGCACCAAGGGAGGTTTAGATTGAACATTAGGAGAAATTTCTTTACTGAAAGAGTGGTTAGGCCTTGGAACAGGCTGCCCAGGGAAGTGGTGGAGTCACCATCCCTGGAGGTATTTAAAAGACGTGTAGATGAGGCCCTTAGGGACATGGTGTAGTAGGCATGGTGGTGTTGGGTTGACGGTTGGACACAATGATCTTAGAGGTCTTTTCCAACCTTAATGATTCTATGATTCTATGATTCTATGAATGCTGCAGACAGTGGTTTTGAGCACCAGTTTTCTCTTACTTTTGTAATTCACCCCAAAATTATGCCAGCAGAAAATGCAAGTGCTCTGTTGTGTTGTGACAGAACTGAGGTCACCAGATACCAGTCACCAAATACCAATACATAATACAACATATACAAAGATTATTTTGCCTTTTTCAGTGAAACTATTTGATCTAAAATGTTTTAAGGACTCCTAAACTCCAGCCTATAACACATAATATTTCAGAGTTGGGGAAGTCTGTTTTCTCTTTTATTATTCTTCCACCTTATCTACACAAAACTTCCCATAGGCTTCAGTCCAAAAACTTGTCCTAGTGGAGAAGTTTATGTGAATTGCACCTGGTTTTGATTATTTTTAGCTTTTGTATCATATACTGATTCTCATTTGAGATTTTTCATTAAAGTTCATAGATGAAACCAATACAAATCAAATGATATTAAACAAGTTGTTCGTTTCTTTAAAATGTGTGCATTGTGTTCAACTTAATTAAAAATGAAGTCTGGCAATTGGAAGCATTACCGTTTAATTAAAATTACTCTATTAACAGATTGAAAGGTTGAACTTGAAAGGTTAGATGCTGTTTGCAAACTACCAATCTCCAAGTCGGTGAAGTAAGAATGATAAGAATAAGAAATGAGAATGAAGTAAGAATAGAAATCTATTCATACTATTATATAGTAATATCATGACATTTTTCAAATGGAAAGCTATTCCTAGCTCCTAAATGACATTAAGTTCAGGGAATTTCAAACCACTTTAGAGGAGTTTAAGGTTTTAGTTTTTTTTTTTCTTTTTAATAAACCGTTAGTGTGTAATGACAACTTTTGTATAAAAACAGCTTTTATGCTTACTGGAAAACAGACAGTGTGTTCAAGTCTTACACGTTGCTTATCCTTATTATTCTGGCTTCATAATATCCTGAGCTGAAGCATTCAAGGTTATGATCATGCATTTGATGACACAGAGCACTCTGTTTCTTTCATCAGATGATGGTTTTGGGGCTTTGTTTTATTTCATAGGGTAGCTGTTGTGAAAAAGGATCCAAGGTTTACAGTTCACTTTACCAGTAATCCATAAGCTGTGTGACTTCTGTTTACTAAAAGTTTGCCCTACAAGTTGTGAAATCATAATTTCTGGATGTTTGTTACTTTTGATTGGGTCTTAGCACAGGGTTTACATATAAAAGAACTCTTTTCTCTTTCACCCTTCAGCAGAATTAGACAAAGCAGTTAGCAAGAGAACTCAAACACCTGGGAGTTTTTCCATAACCTGTATTCCTCCTACTGTAGAGTGTTTTGATTCTACTGCAGTGGTGTCAAAATGTATAGTTTTTCATTTCAGGATTACTGCATGAATGTGCTGTACATCATATGGCTCCAGTCCCTTATAGGTTTAACTGTTTGGTAGTGCACAATTTTTGAAAGCTTCACAATTATTTAGGAAAATGATTGCTATTGACTTTTGGCATAAAACCCATGGAGCTTAAAACTGGTAAAGCACAGAAAAAAATTACTTTATGATATTACTTTATAACAATAAAATAACTAGCAGTGATGGGAAGAGTGAAATCCAACTAGAGCCACTTACCTTCCCTTACAGCTTCAACTCAGAACAACTTTACGTATCTCAAAGTTACAGAAAAGAGTGCCAGACAGGAACTGTGTACCTAGGTCAGCCTGTTCTGTCTGGGGGGCTTTTGTGAAAAAACTCATGGCTCTTATAACTGACTTATTGCAATTATTGCAATTCATTATTATTGCAGTTTTCTCTGACTATAGTCAGATCTCAGTTGTTTTCTTGTATGAGTTGACTTGTTTCTAAACATAAAACTTTTTGTTTTAAAAAACCTAAAAAAGTCTTTTCCCTTTAGGATATAAAGAGTGCAGTGGTGAAAGAACAATGCTGTGGGAAAGAGTCACTTCTGATCTAATGAATACAAAGGAGACATTTCTACCTCAGGGGGTGAATGCGTGGTCATTATCAGTCACATAAAATATTTTAACTGCCCTCTGGAGTTGTGACTTCTGGGCTCTCATAAATCAGATGAGATACTGGTGGTCAGACAGACTTATTTATATTCCCTGAGTCAAAAGAACTGTTTTTCCACAATCATTTTCACCCTGCACTCATCATCTAGTCCTATTTTAAAATAACTCTAAAAGTTATTTTTCACTGCTGGCTGATTTCCAGCAAAGGAAAACTGGTACCTGACTTCTATGCAGTGAAAAATGAGAGCTTCCTAGTTTATCACTAACCTGATCTCCCATTAAATTCTACCATTTACCAATCAGCAAGACTTAGAAACCTAAATGCCTTTGAATGTGGGTGAGCATACACCTCTTGTATATGTGCACAAGTGCTAACACTGAGAGCACTCCAAGAGATCCAGAAATTTAAGGCTGCCCTGCTAGGAATAACCTCTCCTCCCACTCTTCAAAGAGCTCTTACATCTGAAAGATAGCTGAACCCCACTAGTGTTTTCTTTCTGTAATTACTTCTTGCTGAGCCTTAGCTTTTTCTTGTTGCTTTCTTCACATTTCAATGAGATGCCAGGCTCTTGGTGAACTTGGAGATCATATTAGTTTAATGCGCATAGTGTTAGGGCAAACAAAGAGTCAAACTACAGATGGCACGGGAATGAAAATAAAAGAGAAAATCAATCCCAGTGCCACAAAAAGCCCAGTCCAGACAAATAAAAAAAAAAGGGAAATATCAGTCCACAAGGAAATAGTTTATCATGCCAGGGAAACTGAATGTGGTAAAGGCATCTGATTCTGACTTGAACAAGACTGTCTTCAGCTCTGATCTCTTTTCAGCTCCTAAAAATAAAGGTTGAAATAGGTTTTTCTCAGGTATCAAGAAAGACCTCAAAGAATCTGTGTTTTTATCTTTAAGGAGTCGCAGTATTGGCCAGAATTATGTCTTCTTCCTTTCTTGGGGATGATTTGTGGTGGTATTATAGTGAAAAGTACAAAATCCCAAACCAAATATGTGCTAGTTTGGGAAAGCAGGATTGTATTTTGTTTAAATTCTGTTAAAAAGCTGGCTAGTTTGCTTCATTACAACCCTGGGGATGCCACAGGCTGCTTGGTTGCTTGGTCATTCAGTTACCATGTAGTCTGGAACTTCTGTAAGAGCATTAGACGTGTCTTCATCACAGTTAACAATAACAATAAGACAAATAAACTCTAAGGCTATTTACCTGTGTATGTATGTCCTGCACTAGACAAAAGTAAAATTCTAGGAAGGGAAGAAATGAAGGTGTTCCTTGAATGATAACTAGAACTGGAGTTTTTAATCTGTTCAGAAACTTTAGTCACCAGCTAACAATTTCTCTTGAGGTGTAAAATTTGTCACTTTTAAGCATCCCAAGAAAAACACTTCATAAAATCTAAAGAGGAGACTAGACAGACAAACTGCATTTTTAAATACAGAATTTTAAAATTTGCAATACCAAGACACATTTAACAATCAAGTAGATGCATTAGGTATTGACGAATTTATGTTTAGGTAATGGATGGAATTCAATGTTAACCTCAATGGACATTAATCAATATGATCTCAGTTGAATCCTTCACATACTAAAATAAGCAAGAGTTTTACAATTGGCTTCAGTGGTTGTAGAAACCAAGCTTTTCCCAGCATAAATAAAAAGCAGAGCTGATAATAAGAACCTGGATTATCTGAACTATAGGAGAAATAATTTGTAGTTACTGCGGTATGTAATATTTTACTCTCAATTTTAATGGTTTTTTTAAAGAAATTGTGACTTCTAATCCTGTCTACTTGCACAGTAATAGTCATCCCTTTTAACAAGCACATTAAATTTGTTGGCTTTACAATTTAAAGAGATAGTATTACGTAGTATATAACTATTTGCATCTATATATATGCACATATTTTTATGTATGAATTACCTACATATATGCAACACAGCTGAAAAAACCCTTTACATCTTTTGAACTTCCTTGTATATTTTGAATCTTCATTTCTCAGCTGACAAGTGAAAAAACTATTATTATATGCAATCTTATGAAAAATATTCTTCTAAAACTTAAATGGAGACTCTCTGAGGAGCCAGACTAAATTTTATGAAGAATTTAGCTACAGGGCAAATGTTTCCTATTTTCAATTTTTACAAGTCATCCCTCTCCCAGGATGCTCCCTAATATACTCATTTATAATCCAAATGATCTTTCCTACTGGATGGGTTTACCTAAGCTGTGTATCTCATACCTGTGAGTATGACAAGCCAATTTTATCAGTATTAAAGCTTGTCTTGAATTTTGAGTGACTCTTCTTAAGTTCACTGCAGCATGTTAAAAGCTGCAAAGACTCTTTCCAGCTTCCCTGGGAGTTGGTGGCTATACATGTAGCTCCCCTCCCTTCCCCCACCTCTCCAAAAATTGTAAATTTGTAATGCTCTTTGGGCTCATATTTGGCCTTAGAATAATATAACTCTGGAATTATTTCAAAACGTATGGTTCTTACACACACTACAGATCCTAAATAATTTCATAAATACCCAGCATATCATAAGGTAAAAGAAATAAGATATATTGCATGGAAGGAGTGGTCAGTTGTGTGAGAGCCTTCAAATCCATATCGAGAGAGCATTATGCACCTGCTAGAATTAAGTGAGAAGAACACAAGTCATCTCTCTCTGCTGTGCACTACTGCGCCATTCCAAACATTGCATTCATAAAAAAAAATCTCTACGTTGACAAAACTTCCATTAAAGGTTGGGTTCTCTGCAGAACAAGTTCTTGGTTTGTGCTAAAAAGACAGCCACATCAGGAAACTGCTGTGTTTTGTATTAATGTATTAATAGAAATACAATTTTCTGAGCAATGTTAGAATTGCTGAGAGAGGTTATGGAGGTGGTAAGAATACTAGATGGGACCTCAGGAAATCAAAGTAACACTCCTAATTTCACTAAATAATCCCTCTGTGACCTTTAGCAAGTCATTTAGGATACATTTTGCAAAAGCTCATAAGGAATTCAGATGACAAAATCCCACTCATTTTCAGTGGGAATTACTGTGCTAAATGTACCCAAGTCGCTTGCAGATGTGGGACATGGTCTCTGAAATTGCTTAGGGAAATGAGTCACCAGGGAATTAAGATGGCAAATTTTGTAAAGAACCTATTTGTAGAATAGTGTTGAATGATACTAACCTGTTTCATGGAGATACAGGAAGAGCTTGAATGTTACAGTGGTTAACAGCTTGGAAAGATGTATGGATATACATGCACAAAATGCATGTTTTCTATGTGACCTAGACGCATACTCTGCCTGGCTTCTCTTGATCAGGGTTAGAAAGCTCACCCTGCACAGCTGGAAATGCAGGAAGGTGATAGAACCCATCACTTCTGAAAATTATGGCCAGGTCATTTAAGTTACTTGAGAGAGTGCTGACTTCTTGGAAAATTAGGACTATTAATGCTTTGTTTCAGGTGACCCAGAGATATCACTGAAGAAAGTGAACAGCCTTTGCTTTGCTTTGTTTTGTTTTCTTTGGAGAGCTCATTGTCTGGAAAAAAGCTGATTCTATAATTTGGTTGATTATCGTGCTGATAATGAGGACAGGAAAGCACTGAAGATTTCTCGTGTAGGATTGTTCCTTGTGATTAGCTTTTAATACTCCTAACCCAAAAGCAGCTCTCGGAGTCTAAGAGAAATCATAGTGTTTAATCATCTGGGACTGGGAAGGAGAATGCAGCCCTCGCTGGGTGACAGGAAAGGGTAGCACAGAAACATTCAGAGGCTGGTGATAAAGTAGGAGTTATTTCATCTTGTTTT